>NW_010240015.1:3113-4451 GCF_000690775.1 Eurypyga helias | reverse complement strand
CAAACCATTCTCTGATTCTGTAATTTAAAAATATATAAAAACAAAAGTGTGTAACTTCCTTATGTGTTACATATGACACTTTGCACTCAAATGAAGGCAAAGAGTAATTTACTGTACACTTTCTTGGTACACTGAAGACAGCAAGACAGCTATTCCCATGCTGTTCCAAGTAACTGTTTTTGGTAAGCAAAGCCAGGTTTTCATCGTTGTTTTGTAGTTACGCTTTACACTGGCATGTATTGGAGCCTGAAGGTTGAGTAATGGTCTTGTAACAGTGCCAGCGCTGAGAATCATGATTCTGATGCAGAGCTGCTTTGTACTAGTGACCCAAAATTGAAACCCACAGTTATCTGCCATAGAGTGAAAAGAAGTTGAGGCCAGTGAGGCAAAGAGTATAAAAACAAACAGACTTTGAGAGCTTCTTGCTAGAAGCTTAAAATAAAGTGGAGTGTTAAAGTCAGTCAAATCCTGGAGTCTAGAGAGTCCAGATTTATCTCTGCTTGTCTGAGCTGATCCAAACCTCTGGGGGTTTTGACTGATGTCCATCACTAACAATAATGTGAATGACTCCATTTATTACACTTCTTCTATAGTAGCGATAAGAAACACTGTCCAAGAAACTGGGATGTAGCCCACAGAAAACAAACAAAACTTCTTACTGGGGAACATCTGAGAATTTTTTCCTGGAAAGCAAACTAGAAGAACAGTGGTATCTTGTTATGTTAAAGTGCAGTTTAAATACTAGTCATTCATTTCACAAACCATAAAAACACAGCTAGATACTGTAAACTAATAAAACTCATCAGTACTACTGAGCAGCATTGTGCTGGGTCTTGGCAATGTGCAGGCTGCTATACTATGCCCTTCTCTGGGTGGGAGGCTCTTTCTCCTTAAGAATCTTCACCTAATTAGTGTCATTTTGTGGAGCTTCATTTCCTTGTGCACATGTGGACAAAAGGCTGTAACAACCTCAATTTTTCCAGCCTGTATAACTCAACATGTTGAAAAATCTAAACAGTGCCTCATGATTTATTTGTTAAACAATGATCTTACTCAACCAAATCATATCTCCTGTTCTGACTTAACTAATTTCTATGTCTGTTTCCATATCCTACATTAGCTTGCTTTGGAGTCTAGTCTCTTTATTGAATAAAACAGTTGTCAGCGGATACCAAAGTAGTCAAACTTTAAAGGATTTGCAAGTGGTTCTTAAGATACTGAGAAACTAGGTGATAAAAAATTAGAGAAATTCAGTGTGAATGAGTATGAAATATGCACATTACTAACAGGAGTAAAATAATTGTTTGTGGCATCACTGAGGATGCTTTTTAAAGGAAA
>NW_010240015.1:1135-3068 GCF_000690775.1 Eurypyga helias | reverse complement strand
TAGGAGCTGCTAAGAAAGAAACAGAGAATCAAGGAAAACCCACCCTTAGGTTACTAAGTACATGCAAAAGTTTTATGCTTTTTTTTTGGAAACCTCGCCTCATTTATTGGCTAAACACAGAGATGGGGTCCTAAAGCAGGTGGACTTTTTATCTGACCTGGTATGGCGACTTTTCACTTACTGTTTAAAATTGCATTCCTAATTTCATAGAATCACAGAATGGTTTGTGTTGGAAGGGACCTTAAAGACCATCTAGTTCCAACCCCCCTGCCATGGGCAGGGACACCTTCCACTAGACCTGGTTGCTCAAAGCCTCGTCCAGCCTGGCCTTGAACACTTCCAGGGATGGGGCATCCACAGCTTCTCTGGGCAACCTGTTCCAGTGCCTCACCACGCTTTCCATGAAGAATTTCTTCCTGACATCCAATATCAATCTCCCCACTTTCAATTTAAACATTACCCCTTGTCGTGTCACTACAGGTCCTTGTCAGAAGTCCCCCTCCATAATTCGTGTAGACTCTCCAGTAGATTTGCAGTACACAAGACCACCAATTCCAAAATTTTCCTTCTCTGATGAGCAGAGTTTGCTACAGTGTGTTGAAAATGATGCTAGTTTTATCTTCTCTAACAGACCAATCTCTTCATTCAGTTCAATAACCTGTAACACCAAGTTTTCGTGCTTCTGCAGTTGTGTGTGAGTTTCTATTCCATTTTCCACATGTACAGAGAATAAACTGCAGGAAATAGAGATGGATTCTAGGATCTCTAAATTGACTAGTGTTAATAAATGGGCAATGGTCCCTAAGCTAATATCAACAAACACTTGTATGCATCAGTCTGTGGATCACATTTTTCATTTGTTTGACCTACTCCTAGATTTTTATAAACTGATCATTATTTAAGATTCTTAAAATAAAAGTGATTAAAAAAAATACAGACTATAATAACCATAGAAGGAAGATTTTGTCTGGATTTATTTCTGATGATGCGTGGTAATTTACTGAGCGGTTTCTTGCTTTCCCCCAAAGTCATTTGTTTTTCATGAATCCATTTAAACAGTCTTTCATTCATGGCTTCTGCATGTGCACTGCATTTAAAATAGATGTAATACGGAGCACTAAGACAAGTGTCGTGACCATCTGAAATTCAATTCCAGATTAAAAGACCTTTCTCACCAAATCATGACTTTGATTCTCATCTTTATTACTGATCTGTTTCTTAAGGAAGTCAGGTAAAAAACTAAAAAAAGAATGATGATAGTAGATTTCAATAGTCTACAATTCATACTCAAAAGGGAATGAAACTTTCTAAATACATGGAAGAGACAAAAGAACTCAGAAGAAAATTAATTACAGGATATTCCTTGGTAATGTTACAATCTATATTAGCTAGCTATTTAGGCAAATTCAGAAACATACTGCAATAAAGACTAATTTAGTACAGGTTTCAGTGAGAGGACTGATGAGGACTGTTCTCATCTGCATTTAATAATGTTTTAATAGGATGTTTCTTCTTCTTTGAGTTTGAACAGGTATCTTTGTGTTTTCTGTTCTTGTCTATTTTAAATACACTGCCTTCCTGCTCTCAGTACTAGGGCACCTGGAGCAAGCTTGGTTGTGCTTTGAACAACAGAGGCAACATCCCTCCTGTTCTAATTTTCCTAATTTTGTCCCCAGGAAATAGCCTGTGAGGTGTAGTGTTTCTGTTAGAAAAGGGAAAGTCAAAGTTATGTCTCTAACACTTAGTGAGAAAGTGTTGGGTTTTATTAAAGCCTTTGATTCATTCCACATTCGCAGGCCAGTCCCTGAGAAAGCTCTGTGTCTTGCATTTTTCCCTTGCCAGCTGTCAGTCTGGACACATAGCCTGAATAAATGAGAATGCAAATAGAGGAGTGCAGTCCTACAGGCATTTTTTTATGCAAGAGCCATAGGCC
>NW_010240015.1:0-1100 GCF_000690775.1 Eurypyga helias | reverse complement strand
AGAAAAAAAAGGTCCTTTACAAACCATTTCAGGACAGTCAAACCCAGGGAAACCTTAATGTTCCCCGTAGGTCACATCCAGGACAAAAAAATACATTGCATTGTTATGTGCCCATTTAACAGGGCATCCAATAGCTTAAGATATTAGCAAGACCATTTTGTGGGTTTGGTGTTTTTTTTTAAATACAGTTTTAAAAATAGCTCAGTCGATTCAGCTTTGTTGTAATGTAGGGAGAGATTTTTTCTTTTTCAAACAAGGGAGTACAGAAAGTATTCTTCTACCAGCAAAACAACAAAGTCATACAGTCCAGAAACAGTACAGATACCTACATTCCTTGTAGACAATAGAATTGCCACAGTCCTTGTCTTTTTGCTATCAGAGGAGTCAATCTGGAGTGGCATAGAGCAGGGAGGAGAGTAGCTGCACCATTTCATATTTGCAGCTGAGATCAGTTAGGTAATTGCAGCACTGATGTTAGCACTATGGTAAACACAGCTTTAGCTATAAACATTTCATGATGGTTCTTGTCTCTTCTGCATTTTATATACAAGTCAGAGTGTGGGTTTATAACATTTAATACTGAAAGATAGACTATCAGAAGATAAAGCAAGAGTTGAAAAGAAAGCAGCAGCTGGTATTTTAGACTATTTCAATACTGGCTTTATTAGGGGTGGTATAAAACAACAGACAGCACATAGACTCAAGCATTATTCAACAGAAACTTGAGAGGGATTACAGACTTCCTCCATACCATGACATATTTCAATTTAAGACATATGGAATAAATCAGAGTAGACAGCGTGAAACTGGAACACACAGGAAAATCAGTAATAAACCTGGAGGGTAATCAGAGGTGCTTGAAAACATGGGTGTAGTTAGCAGTCAACCCAAGTGTTTTTCAGTTGAGTTAGGATTAAGTAGGTACTGGGAAGACCAAAGGAGAACTGGCAAAAATGCAAACAGTAGTAGTTTGTAGGCCACATAGTCATTTAGCTAACGGTAACCATTCTTTTGTATCCATCTGGGTCCTCATTGGAGTAACACACGCTGTAGTATAAGGGTACTGGCATGAGTAACTGTTGTGGTTTAACTTCAGCTAG
>NW_010240014.1:36411-37409 GCF_000690775.1 Eurypyga helias | reverse complement strand
CCGTGATCCCGGCTGGGACCCCCCGTGGCTCCGGGTGAGCGAGCAGATCCCGAGGGCTCGGGGGCACCGAGCCCTGCACCCCCGCGGGGGGCTCCCCGGGTGCCGCAGCCTGGGCTGGCTTCCACAGGGTACTTGTTAGTTACTGGAGGAGGTTAAGTAACTCTGCTGATCCATCCTGTGGTTAAGTGAAGGTAGCAGGGTGCCAACAATTAAAGAAGTAATTGTTCAATTGGTTCTGCAATAATACTCATTGATTCTTTGTTTGAAGTGATTCGCTTTTCAATCCTCTTGCATTTAGAGATCTTGTTTCACCTGTGCCACGGCAAGTTCAGGAAACTTAATTAACTGGGTTTTGTTTTTTATAATTAGCTCCCTAAAATAATTCATAGGTGATGTTAATAACCCCATTTAAAAATCTATTAAGCTTTTGGAAAAGTTGGACAGAATCCTCTGTGCTGATTTCTTCCCCCACCCCCTCCTTTTCCCCTTGGAGATGTGGTGCTTCTTCCTTTTGCAGCGTGCTAATTAAAAACAGTAGGATTATGGTGGGAAATAATATGCATGTGAGGTTATCATCCACAGGGCGAAAGGAGGCCGCTGCCTCTTCTCCCCCCGCCTTGCTCCAAGGTACACTCTACATCTTTAGCGTGAGCTGGCAGAGTTCATTAAAGGACAGATTGCCTGTGCACGCTGCAAGGACCCTTGGCATTTGCGAGGCTGCGAGCCAGGTCCGGAAGGGAATCGACAGGAAGAGATAATCTGCGGAAAACGTTGGGTTTGGATCATCCGCTGCGACTTCTAAAAGGCAGGTTTCCTTTTATGGGAGACCCTCCCCAAAAGACTGTCTGCAGAAGGAGGATTTTTAGACACATAAACATTTGTCCTGGCCTGCTCCAGCCCCCCTGCCCTCCCCACCTGGCCATCTCAGGCCTCGTGACGGCTCTCCTGGCACGGCGGCCGTGCCAGGGCTGTCCCTCGCTTGTCAGGCCCGCACTCCG
>NW_010240014.1:0-36387 GCF_000690775.1 Eurypyga helias | reverse complement strand
TTAGCCGTGGGGAGCGTTTGTGCAGCCAGTCCCTGCTCGTTTGGAGCGCTGCACCTGAACACACATTTAGACTCCTTTTAGCGGGAGCAGGGAACCAGCTGCCCCATTTTACACGAGCTGCTGACTGGGGAGAGGCTTCTGCTGTGTTATTTTCATCCCTCCACTGGAGCTCTCTCAACCCATTGCCGATAGAGGTTGTCCGTCCGGCTGTGCGCGCTCCTCCGTGCCACCGGTGCGTTTAAGGGCCTTGCCACCATCTGTGAGCGGGCCCTGCTCCCTTAGGCTGCTGTGGCGTAATGCAGGGAATCATGTGCCCTTTGGGATGCCAAGAGTCTCTGACATGGCTCCTGTGAGGAGTTTAAAGGAAATGCTGCCTAACGCACAGATGGATGCCAGCCTTGGGCCCTGGTGCTGCTGGAGCGGGTACAGGAATGCTCTGTCCTGCCTCCTCCTAGGGAGGTGCTCGCGTGCGTGTGACAACAAGCATCTCGCTGAGCTTGTGGGATCCCACGGGATGGGGTGCTTACCTGCTTGGGTGGTCAGCATGCGCACACAGGCTGTGCCTCAGGGCGCAAGTTCTGCTGTTCTCCATGTGCAGGCGATGTATAAGTTCTGAGAGGAGACATAGCAGGAAGATCTTCTAGTTAAATTTGGCGTTACCTGCGAGGTCTGCTCCTAGCATCCTCAGGGAAAGTTGCAAACCATTTTTGCCTGGCAGAGCTGGCTCAGAAGTCCAGTATGACCTTCTTGGTGAGCTCTGAGGCATGTCACACATCCTGAGCAAGCTACAAGAACAGTATTTTTCCACCACCACCACATTTTCTTCTTGAAAGTCAAAATGTAAATTTTTTTATTACCTCTCATGAATGTGACAAAGTCCTACTTAAAAATGTAAAGACTCCCATCTTCACGTGCACCATAAAGGCCTTTGCGTTCCACATGAAGCCTCCAGACCGTTGATTTATTAGCGAGCTACGATGGCTAGAGCAGAGGAGCAAAGTTAAATTTACAAAAGGGGCTGATGTGACAAAATTAACAGTTGTCAGACGCGGAGAGGGGAAGCAACCGAAGGCGAATGTTAATGCTTAGCAAACTGTGGCATGGGGAAGCCAAGTTGACTTCACACTCCAGTTGCAAAAAGCCTCCTGCAACGCCAGAGATGGGGCGAGGGGGGATGCCGAGGAGCTGGAGCAGGCGGCAGCGGTGCCAGGGAGAGACTGCAAGGGACAGCATTCCTGGGGGAAGCAATGGAAATAAAAGTTGACAGAGCCCTGCAGAGTCCTGTCAAACCTGCTTGCTCTGACTGTATGAGATTATTTTCTTAGGGAGGACGATCGCTGCACAGAGGGGTTTGGGGAGCGCTCCCATTGGTTTTCAAGGTAACTCGGGTGCGGGCATATGTAGCTGGAGAATTTAGGCTTGGACAAGTAGGAGACAGTTCAGGAAGGGGAAAAAAAGCAAGCCTGGGTTTTTTGGGGGGATGTTACTTTCTTTTTCCAGTTTGAGCCCAGTGCTGAAGCTCCTGATGTTATTTTTTACATTGGACAGGAGGGGGCAGATGTCATATCTTGAAAGTGGATCTGAGATTTGGGGGATGAGGTTAATGATGGGGTTATTTGTTATAAACTTCTGAATTGAGATCTTTTTGCTGAGTGGGCTGAGTCTGCGATGTGCAGGACGGAAATCTGGAGCCCTTGTCTGACAAAAGGGTGAATCGTGCGCTTGGTGGAATTGTTTATAGTGGGCCAGGGTTAAAGCAGTTTGTGAGATGTTTGCTGCTGCTTTCCAGACTTCAGGCATCTCTCTTCACCTTGACTTGCTATTTTTGTGGTTTTGTTATATACAAATGGCCGTGCCATGCCAACGGGGCCTGTCTTTGGTTATTTCTGGAGCTGCTGGCAGGGAACAACCCTCCTGTTTCCTGGGAATTTTCCATGCGTTTTGCTTGAGCAGCTCTGATAAAACAAATTACTTCCTAGACGGATATTTTAGAACCAAATCACCTTTTTTTTTCTAAACAGCACATCTTGAGTTTCTGAAAGAAAACACGTGAGAACTTGGCTGACCAATCTCTTATTGGAAAGTATGGGTCACAGTTTGGATGAAAAGCTCTTTGCAAGACACTTCCCTGTACGAAAAAAACCAAAAAAGGTTAACACAAGAGGCACTGAATTATATTAGTGAAAATAGCATCATTAGAAGAAGTCTCTTCCTGCAAAATGCACAAATATAGCTGAATTCACAGATGCATTAGGGTCTTCTGCACCAGGAATATTTGTCATCTCAGAAGAAAGTGGAAGAGGCTTGTTCTTCAATGCCTGACATGTCACTACATGCTGTGAAGTGCAAATAGAGGAAGAAAAATTAACACATAAAAGAAATGTACTGTTGCTGCAGGAAAATTAGCTAGCTAAAGCTGAGGGAATGGGCTTCTTTAGTAATAATTAAAAAAAACCCAAACAACTAAACAAACAAACAAAAAACCCCAAAACAACAGCAGAAAATAGCAGCACTATCTTCCTTTTGCTTTGCTGGGAAAAAAGAGCAGGTTTTATATTGCAACTTGCAGTGCTCTGAGCTGGAGGAGATAAGACTTTGCATGAGAGGGGAAAATACTTGCTAGAAATATGTAAAGCTGGAACAATCCTGCAAGCCCTTTCGTGTTTACAGAGCTGTAATTCTTAAATGAGCACCAACTGCAAGGCGTATGCAGTCATAAGGCAGAAGTAAAGAGGAGGAGCTGAGTGCTGTTGCATTGCATGCATGGATTTCTCACTGGAGAAGCTAGGTGCTCATCTCCAGCACCACTGCTGCTGCCTTCCCTCTTCCTCTCCCCCACCCACTTACACTGATAAAGGGGGGTCTCGCTGTTGTTCAATTGTGTGAATATATTGAGTGTAGAAGAAAATAGTCTAATTACTTTATTATGAGGCACTATCAAGTACTTTAGATCCATTCTGTGTCTATTTCTTGCCTTTGGTTTGTTTTTAAAATGGATTTTGAAGGCTAATTGACTTCTTGACTCATCCCTTGATACTGTCAGCCCTTATGGATTTAGTTGACTTTGGGGTGAGCTTGTGGGGTTGAGCAGGATTGGGACTCTGAAGAGTAGAAGCTTGTCTGTGTCTTATATTCCCAAAAATCTGGATGAGGGAGAGAAACAGTCCTTGATTTGATTTTGGTCAGCCAGGATGAGAAGCTGTCAGGCAGTGGAGCTGTGCCTAGGAAGCAGCGGGGGAACTAACGTGGTTCATTGACCTTGGTCTTTGAAAAACAAACACTGGAAAGGCAGTGGCATAGGCATTAAAAAAAAAAAAAATCAGCTCACCTTATCCTCGTTACCATGAAAAATGGATTAGTATCTTCTGATCTCAGAGTATATTATGGGTTTGTTCCGTGGCTGATCAAGCCTTCAGGCTGCACGCGAGCTGCGGTGTGAAGTTGGTCCTTGTGAGCACAGACCAGACAAGCGCAGTGATTGAGGCACGTTGTTCTCACTGGGCCCTGGAGAATAACTGCAAGGGGTGCAAACTCTCAATCTTCTATGTCCCAGTGCTGTAAAAGGAGATGAGCAGAGCGTGGTGCTAACCTGCTCCTCTGGGAAGTGATGGGAACATAACAGCTTCGCAAGGTGTCAGATGTCCAGAGCCCCTATGGCTGTGAGGTCCAAGGCTTTAAACTGTTAACCATAAAATGCTTCTGCCACCACAGATTGGAGGAGAATGTTAAGCTTGTTTCCTTAACCTTCTATGTTAATGCTGTCAGTGAAGACCCTCGGAATGCTTTCTTTCACTCCTGAACACTTTTGGATTGCCTTCTCAGTTAGCTGTTTGAAGTCCTGATTGAAATGTCTCAGGATAAAGTACACTTGCAAGGCTTCTGTCTATTTTCAGGTTTATGTTGTATGTTTTACATCAGAGATATTTTTTTTTTGAGTGAAGCAGGAGACGACTGCATTACCAAGGATTTTCTTTGCCTATGAAATTAAATAGATGCTAAGCTATGTCCCAGGAAAACAAATACTGGCTCTCCTGAGTGAAACATCTGGTATAATGTCAGCAGCTTCTAGTTACCCATGTGTTTTGACCAGAGAAATGCTTTGCATCTGACCCCCACCTTAGCCTTGTGAGAAATTAGGATGACGGAGGAAGGAAGGAAGATGAGGGAGTAGCAGATACGACTTGTCTAACCCCTTTTCCAGGCCTGCTACCTGGCCCAGGTGAGAAATCCTGGATTACAGAGCCAGGCTGCTGTTGCAGGGTGCTCACTGGCTGTGGTATGCGAGGCGTAGAGCAGGGTGGTGGGGTGCATGGTAGGGTTTGGATTTTCCCCTCCTCAGGAATAGGGAAGCTTTCCCAGCATGGAGGAAGCCTTTCCCTGCTGCAAGGAGGACCTGCAGGGTCTGGAGCATGGGGAGCTGCATTGTTGGGGGGAGAAGCCTCCTGTGTGTTTGTGTTCCCCTGTGTCTGTGCTGTGGCTGGGTGTTGGCAGTCGGCTCAGAGCAAGGACATACCAGGTCTTTATTCCGGCTGGTGGGAGTCTGGTTTAAAGGGGGTTGGCTGAGTTGTCAGCGTGCGGTGACTGCAGGCGTATCCTCTAGCAAGCGTGTGGTATTACAAGCTGTGATTTGCTTCTTCCCCATTTGACAAACTGGTTAATTGCAAGGAAATAACCCCCGCCTTTACCTGCCAACCGCACAAGATTATGGCAGCAGCTGCGTCGCTTCTGTGCTGAACCTGGAGGTGAGCAGTGGGCACAATTTCCCAGCTCTACTGGTACGTGCTGGGTTGAACCTCTCAACCTCCTGCTGCTGCATGCAAGAGATGCTGCTGGTGCCTACAAGGGTGTGAGCACACTTGTGCAGTAGTGTAAGGCTGCTCACAGGTCTGTTGTTGGGGACTGGAGTCCAAGTGGTTAAGCAAGCCTTATGTTGCATCACAGCAGCATCCTTCTTTACTCCACAGTCTGTAAAGTAAAAGGTCACCCAAGCTTGTTCCATTCAAACCCTCTCTCCTAAGCTTAAAATGTAGACTTCAAGCTGTAGACTAGCTGTCTCAGTTTCTCTGCTCCCCCCATCCTGATACAACAGGACCACTGCCTCATCCTGGCCCTGACCTGATATCATGCCAGAAGTCTGGTCTCTTTGCAAGGCAAAGGGCACAAAGGGGCAAGGGAAGACTTGCTTGAGACCTCCTTCTGGCAGTCGCTTTTAATTGCAAATGGTGTGATTTTTTTTTAAAAAGGGGGAGGGAGAGCTCTTGCTTCAGGCTAGGGAGCAAGAGATTGAAAGCTTGCTGCTGTGGTCATCAGAGGTGAAGAATAAGTCATAAATGATCCAAGGGCAAAGGCCAAATATAGACTGATAGCTGTATTGTTCCCAGCAGCCTTGGGAAGGACCTTGGTGCTGCACTGTGCTTGAGGTGCCCGTGGGCTTAACCCTTCCCTGCTCAAGGCTGCTGACAGGCAGTGGATTCCAGCACTGGATGCGCTGTGTTGTTCGGCTGGGTTTCAGCATCCAGCCAGGCTGTTGGGTGGTGAATCCTTTGCAGAAGACCAAAGCCTGCTGAGAATTTCTCTGGGGACAGCAAGGAAAATGGAAAGCTTTTTCTTCCTATTGCTTAAGCAAATACATGGAGTTGTGGTTTTGAAACTCCTGTGAATATTTGCTCCTAAGTGTCCTGTGGTGAATATCTTTTTCTGTCCTTTTCCAGGCAAGTTAATATATATGCCTCGGTTTATCCTTTTAAAATGAGCATCATAAAGTTGGGAGCAAATATCACGGTAAATTCCTCTGAAGCTCAAATTCCTGCACTAAAGGCTTTGCTTTTGGTCTAAGTGTTGGATGGTCACAAGGCCCCAGTGTGACACTGTCTTGACAAGGTGAGTCTCCAGGGCACAATCACGATTTCCCTGTAAACTGACAGGTACTGATGCCCATCTGCTCGACTGGGGCTGGGAGTGTTAAGCACTGTTTAGCTTCTCTTTCCTCTTACCCATGTTTGTTAGCCTCTCTTCATGCCAGTGTACAGCACAGATATCCCCTTACATGCAGTCTCGAAGTCTTACGTACAACCTGTGAAAAACACAGGCTGGTTGAGTTGTACTAAGGGACACCCAGTGACATGTGGAAGCTGGGCAGGGCTGTCCATCCTCTGAAAGGAGATGAGCTGGTCCAAGTGCTGACCTGGGCCCAATGCTCGACTCCCCCATTCCTGTCTTCCCCCTGAAAGCATCCGTCTGGAGCTGAGGAACCGTCCCCAAGACGCACCAGCACGGAGAACAGGCTTGCTGCTCTCAGTCCCAAATCCTGACCCCGTTCCTCCAAGCAGCGCGCTCGTGCTGAGCAGAGTGCCCATCTCCCGCCCTCCTGGCTGGGTTTCTGCAGCTGGCACCATAGGCATCCATCAGTCACTGTCCGCGGTTAATGCTCCAGCCAGCTGTGGCAGGTGGCCAGCAGCCACGGTAAGATCTTCCTGGAGCAGAGAGAAGCTTGTTGGCTTTGTAACTCTGCTTGTCACCCCTCCCCCTCCCCGCTTTACATGAAATGTCTTTCATCTTTAAAAGAAGCAGTTCCCTTAAACTATCCGAGCTGGTGCAAACGGTACCACGGGCTGGCTGCAGAATTTGGCTGAGCTTAAAAGCGCAAGACCCATCAATGGAATGGGTCCTCTGATGGAGGGTTTCCTGCCCAAGTCCCCTGGGCTCTCTCCTGACACTTCCCTCTGGGATACTGTGCGGGCCGGTGCCCTGGGCTGGGACGCAGCTGCGTGTGGCTGTTGGCTTGGTCTCACCTGGGCATGAGGTCCTCTATGCCTCAGTTTATCCTCTTCCCCCATTTTACAGGTGGTAGAAGTCCCTCGGCACCTGGATTAGTGCGTTACCGCAGTGGACATGTGTAGGGCTGGGAAAGAGCGAGTCTAACAGCCTGGGGAGGAAAGGGAGCTGAGATCCAATGCCTTCCACACACTGTAATTCATGTACCTGTACGTGTGAGCAAGGTGTCAGTCTCTCAGGAATTAAGTTAATTCTTATCTGTGTGGGGTTGTTTGCTGCGGTGATTCCATTGTGGCTTTTTTCTTATGAATTCACACCCATTGATTCTTCTGGACCAAAATTCTTTCAGCATCATCTTCACCAAAGTTTAGGTGAACCAGGGAAAGGGAATGTTTTAGCCCATTCTCTTCCAGGAGAGACAGTGGCAGGATCTTCTGTGTTCACTGCCAGGCAGACTAGAGGCTGGCTTCTTCTATGTTTTTTTTAAAGGGAAGCCCTTTACTTTTGGTGGGGGTCAGGAAGGGGTACAACAGTGTGGGTGCGCATTTCTTTCCCTTCTTGCGTCCTGCTGACAGGATACTCGGGGAGCAAGAAAGCTCTGTATTTTTTATCTTAGCCTGTCGCCAAGCCCCGGCATTGCCGTGGCAGTCCTGCACCTTGCATGCATTATTCCTCAAATCAAAGGAGGGATCGGCAAGAGGAATGTTTAACTGGAGCCTGTGATCCTCAGGTGTGACACTGGGGGCCCCACCGCAATGAGATGCACAGTCATGCTCTCTCCCAGACGCAGGGTTAAAGATTTGCTTGGGGCCAGTCAATAGCACGCACTGAGTATCTTCCTCAAGAATGTGTCTGCTCTTTTCCTGCCTCCAAGTAGCAGCACTTGAGTCTCAGTCCCCTACTTGAATCACTGCACTATCTCCACTTCATCAGAAACCAGAGTTGAGTCTTTGATGATTGTTGTGACTCACGGTGTCACAGAACTACTTACCCTGTGATTTCAACTTTAATCACTGATCCACTATCTATAGAGCTGCCTGTGGAACAGTTCAAATTGTAATTATAGGAAGCTCATCTGCTGCAAGCCACAAAGCAGGCTTTACCATATGCCTTTAAAGGTGAACTAATGTCATGGTGAAATAACTGTGTTTTGCTGCAGATTGATACCACTGGCTGGGAAGTTAACATACAGGATGAAAGCTCTGACATTTTGCAAGCTACACTATCGCTCTCTAAGTCATGTTAACCTAACGTTCCCTGTTGTTTTACAAGGGATCTGCAGGTAACTGGGAAGCGTCCTCAGACGCCAGGGATGGGGAGGGTGTGCGGCACTGGGGGAATGTGATGAAGTGAGTTACAAAGCTGTGCGCTGGTGCCTGGGTAGTACAGGCTCAGATGTGGAAGGGTTTTCCTCCCTTGCCCCTCGCCTGACCTTGACATTCATTTTGGTCTCTTTTTCTCTGCTTTTGAAAGGTATTTGCTAATTTTCTTTTTTACGGTTGCTACTGTTTGCCCCTGCCTCCACCCCCATGCACTCAGAAACCTTCTCGAGGAGCGTTTTGTCTCCCCTTGCCCGTGTGCTAAAAGCCCTGGCAAAGCTTACGCTGCTAGGTGTTTCCCATGCTGCTAATGGGAGAGTATTCACGCTCCTGAAAACTCGGTGGCCGTACACAGGGGAGATACAGGGCAGGTGCAGGGAAGTGACTTGCCTAAAATCAGAGTCAGAGTCCATGCAGGGGTTTCCACAGCTATTTATCCACCTTCTGTGTGTGTCTGTTGCACCTTGCTTCTTAAAATCCTAGGAGAGAATGTCAGAAGCATTAGCAGAATTAACTGTCTCCTAACATGTGCTATAAGAAGCATTATTTGTTTTCTCAAGAGCAAAATGGGAGCCACAAGGTACAAAGCAGTTGAAGCCTCTTTTCCAAGGCTCTGTGGTGGCATTGGGAATGGTCTCCCAGCTGTGCAAGGCACAGTGTTCAGACAGGGTTTTGAGGCAGAGACCTCTCCTTGTCCTCGTATCTGCAGCCCCCAGTTTGAAGAGCAGCGAAATGGAGATGGCAACGCGAGTTTGAGAGGTCTTTTGCGAAGCCCTGAAGAGAACTGAATAGTAATGCTGACAGAGACATGGTAGAGGTGGTTATACACCTAATTCTTTGCTAACTTCCTCCTTATCCCCAGATTTGGATGCATTTCAGTAGTGACAGCTCCATGCTTGAAGGGACATTTGGGAGCTGGAAGGATCTGCGTAAGTCCAACCCAACCTGCTCTTGGCAGATAGCCTTTCCGCTGCTCTTCTCTAAATAAGCTTTTGCCATAAAGTATGGAAATGAGATCTGCAAGTCCAAAGTTGGCAACCCCTCATGACTCCTGGACTTCCAACTCTCTGCCTGTGCTAAACTGCTTCTTTCTTTCCTCCTGCAACTGGCCACATAAAGATAAGTAACGAAGATGGTTTTATTGCAAGCAGCTGGGGAAAATCACGTTGCTTCAGTTTCCATAAAATAGCCGAGCCTCAGCTTTTTTATCCTGCCCATTCGCATATCCACTATAAAAGGGACATCAGTTATAAACATTTCCTGTTTGTGCATACAGTCTTCCAGTGCGTATGATGTATAGACTGACAAAAGGCTTAATGCTTTGAATATATAAAACACAAGGCCTGTGCAATGGAGGGTGACAGTTGCCCTTTAATGTTCTGCTTTTTAAAGATCAGGGTAGAGTTCAGAAAGCATAGTCATGAGGTTTAATGATTTAATGGGGACGACTGGGGAGCAAAAATAGTTACTACACCCTGGGGAAAAGTGGTTCCTCATACATATTACTTTAGCCTAATGGCCTATGAATGCTTCCTCTGTGGCATAGGAGGGTGTCACGGTACATAGACTCTATAATACTGAATGGGTTGATTAAATGCATATTAAACAATACTAAATTGGAAAAAAAAAAGGTGCCACCAACTGTATTTATTCTGTTCTTAGAAAATGTTGTTACTCATTCAATTTCATTTGTAATATTATTATAATTTTCCCCCCATTTCGTGCTCGTCGCAGAGCGAGGGAGCCAAGTGTAAACAGTGTTGATGGATTGGCGGTGGCAGAGTTCCTATCTAGCAGGGGCTGGGAAGGTAGGGGCTGGGGGGCCGATGCTGTGGGCCGAGGAGGACCCGGCTGGGGGCCAGCAGAGCTGGGCTGAACAGCCTCTGTGTGTTGGAGATGGCTGCAGGTGGGATCTTCGGAAACGGGCAAACCGTGTTGGAACACGGATCTGTTCTTCTCTGCCTCCGTGGTAGCGCAGGTGCCCCTCCTGTGCTTTCCGTGCTCCCTTTGCTGTCTGCCCTTCGCGGAGCACTTGGACCAAGGGCTCTGTGCTTGTTCTTTAGTGACTCTGCTGTATAACTCGGCAGTGCCACCTCCCTGGGACCCACTAAATGCTAGTTTGTGTTACGGAACCACAGTCACTGTTGACTCGAGGAGTCAAATTGTTCATCCTTCCCGCACATCCAGCGCAGATGGTGGAGAGGGCAGCCCTGTGTCTTCAGCTGTGCTCTCGGCTGCAGGGCTTTGTTTCCACGGCCTGACCGTAACACCGCTCGTGACGTCCCGGTGTCTCCTGTTAACGATTGCGCAGAGCCTGCGCTGCCTTGCTCGCTGGGAGTCGGACCAGGACGGCGGGTGCAAGGGCAAACCCAGCTGTCCGTAGGCAGTTTTCAAGTAAATGTAAACAGCACACCATACACCAGAACTTACAAATGTGTTTTTAAGACTGAAAAATAGAACATGAGCATATGCTAGTGCTAGTATCTCCCAGTTCTGACTATCTGTGCGAATTTACAATTTTCTAGACAGATGGGTTTTTCTAGTAGTGACCTGTTAATATTATGTGAATTATTAGTGATTATAAGAAGACTAATTAAGTCTGATCTTTTTGGAAATCATCTGACATTCTGCCCAGGTATTCTTATGCCACAGTATTGTCTTGTGGGGGCTATTGAGTTAATTATCCCCTGTATTTAATCTCTTGACATGTATATTCACTTCCACATCTTGTTACCTTTATGAGTAAAGCAGCTTTTTCCTATGGCCTTTCCACCAACATGGATTTGCTGTTTTCTTTTTTTACTGCTTCAATCAGTTGCTTTATTCTGCACTTTGCAGTTTCAAACACAATTTACAGTACTCCATACTGCCAGAGTAGCTGGAGCGCTGAACACCATAGAGCAACCCCAAATTAAAGGGAGAGGAGAAATTGCCTTTGTAATAAGAATTGCAGTAGGGTTGCAACCAACAGAAATAATAATTTGTCTGGAGGAAAAACAGCAGTTGGGAGGCATGAGTGGAAGGTTGTGTGTGTGTCATTTGTGTCTATAGGTTTTGTGGGACTCTTAGTCGGAGGCATCTTCTCTTTTGAAGTCCTACTGACTTGACAAGATCAGTGTTAAAATATTTGCTCACATCCACAATGTGAACATTCAGTGTGTTCTGGGAGTACATGAATATAAAAAGAAGAGTCTGTAAGGTGTATCTAATGGCTTTGAAATTAGAATGACCTAGGTCTGCAGATGTCCATACCTGTTTCAGGCCTAGTCATAAAAACTTACTTCGTGTCTCTGTATTTTGAGGTGGCTTTAAGCATTTTCCAATGAGCATGGCTAGGAGCTTGTATTCTCTAGATTTCTGACCTCTCTCTCTGAGGATACTTTTATGGTGTGAGCACCTGGCGATGCTGAAGGAGGATCCTATACCCCATACGATGAGCTGCCTCCTATACTGCCAGTGATATTCCCTCAAACATAAACAGGCATCCCAGCAGCCAAGGAATGGACCTTCTCTCCCCCTCCCAACAATTTATTATTGATAGAAACATTTTATAAATAAACATCTCTAGGTAGCATATTCCATAAAATATCTAATTATAGATTATTGGATTGAACATTTCTTTCTTCAATTAAATGATAGGGGTTTTTTTCTCCCTTCAGGAAGCCAGCTCAATGTTCCTTCTGGGGAAATTATGAGTATTTATTCTATGTTCTATAGGTGATGTCTTTTTATGTTGTTAATAAATAAACTACAGTGCAGTGCCTTATCCTAAATAAAACTAGAAGGTCAGGCTTTGCATTTGTTTTTGTTTTCCTGATCAGATCTCTTCTGTCTGGTGGTCTATAGCCTTGGTACAGTAATCTTTATAAGGAAGGAAATGAAGGAAAAAGGGAATGAAGTAAAATGACTAATGGCTTGGAGATCTACATTCTTGTTACCTCACTCAGACCAGATTCATTTAGATAGTAAAAAAACAAAAAAAAAAAAAAAAAAGCTAAAAACACAGAATTCAGCACTGGTGTGGAATTCTGGTCCCATTCGTCCTTTGGGTAGCTGTTAGAGTGTTTCCATTTGAGAGCTTGATTAGAACTACTGGAAAATTGGCAACCTTTTTTCACAAAATTTGCCTTTAGCTCTGGGTTTGAACTTGATTTAATCTTGCTGTGTAAGCAGCTGTGTTTTGCTTGATTTAAATCAAGAGCTCAGGCTTTGGCCCATTCTTCTAGATCCGGGAAGGTACTGCAGCTGGGAGCTGGCCTTTTGTCTGACGTGCAAGGTGGTGATGGTAGCTTTCAGCCTGGAGAAACCCTGTTGATTTGGGATGTGTGGTTTTGCCCTTTCCTGAAAGAGATGCTGTAGATGAAGCACTCATCAGATCAGGGCAATTCTCAGCTGGTCATGGTCAGACCAGGCGATGCTTTTGTGGATTTGGTGCCTACAAGCCATTCCGACCTGCTGCAACGCTCGTTCCCCTCCACCTCTCATTTTATCCCCTCTCCTGAGCTGTGTGTGGACTTGGGGAAACAGGAGTTGAAGCTCAGCTATCTGAAAGGACTTCAAACATGTACACACTCTGAGTGTGTACGCTTCTCCTGGCTTTTCATTGCATCTTTCAGATGGGCCTGCCTGTAATTTTCCCTTTGGCCGCCTTCAGCCAGGTTGTGTGGTGGAGGTGGCTGGCGGGAAGAGGTGAGCGCTGGAGTTCTCAGCGAGGAGCGCGGCTCTGAGCTCTTCTGCACCCTCGTCCTCAGCAGAAGGGGAGAAAGTCCTAATCAGGGAGCTGCAGCCTTTCTCTCGCTCCCTTACCTGCCATTTTAAACAAATGCAAATTAAAACCCTCCATCGGGTTGGTTCATTCCCTTCCTTCATGTAACTGATGTTATTGGATTTTTATGCAGCACATTACACCCTGAGCCATGTCTTCTACTATTTTGCTTTCAAATTGTATCTCCTGCCATTTGTGTCACATTTAAAATGCTAACAGTATAGAATGTCATTTACAGAATCGGGGCGTTTGCTGCGGAAAATTAATTTGACTTATTCCTTCTGCCTGTTCCTATCTCCAGGCCAATATTATGCTACTCATTCTACAAGAGTAATACTTAATGAATAGGACTATTAATAATGTCAAGGTCCATGGGGGTCTTATGGGTAACGGATAGGCGTAGACTGTAAGGGGGCAGTCACCTGACTTCAGTTAATGTTCCATGAAAATATCAGGCAGTGCAATGTAATTATGGAGCAGAGGATAGTAAAAAAGGCAGGGAACTTGGAGTTTCTTAAATATTTTTTCAAATTAGTTGGTGCTTTTTCGGTAATTTACCTGAACCTTCATCAGACCAGGTGTGAAAACTGTTTAAAATTCAAAAGGAAAAACCAACAGCTAGATACCTAATTCATAAAAAGGGTGTACGGTCAGATGAGTTTGCAGAGCTCGGCAGGAATTGTGTGTGTTTGGCATTACACGAAAGGGTGCAGGATGTATGTGTGTGTTGTGCCTATTTGCAGGAAATCGGAATGTGAGAAAAGGGGCTTTGGTTGGGTTTTTTTGGGTTTGATTTTTTTATTTTTTTTTCAGCTTGTACATGTCTCTGTCATGTAAAAAGATTAAAAACTATTGGGGAGAACACAAAATTAACATTTATAATGGGAACTAATCATAAGCAGAGGAAAGATAATCTTCTTGCTGCTATTTGTTGTGGTACTTGCTGTGACAATACTAGCCACGATGAAATGGCTTGAGGCTGAAGCCTGCTGTGGGCAGGGGGCATGGAGGGGCAGTGCTCGTTTTTCTCCCCACGCTCAAAGCTGCCAGCAACGCTAATGCAAGTGTCACAAGCATGTTGAGGGGGAAGGAAGAAGCTGCTTTTAGGGCTTAATCCTGCACTTGCTAGAACCATCTTTTTAAAAGTGGGTTTAACAGGGGTATTATTTGATCCCTTGATTTTTCAAAGGTCCTTGTTTCTAAATCCAGTTATGCCCAGGATTATTCAGTGTGTGTGCTGGAGGAAAGGAATAAGGAAATTGGCTGCTGAGATGCTGCTTCTCGGAACAGATTTTCAGCTTTTGCCTGCACTTTTGGTAGTTACGTGAGAAAATGTGATATGGCAGCTAAATCTGAAAAGGGACCCTTGGAGTCCTGTCTAATTGTATGTACTTTTTATTCCCATTCTCTGCATGAAAACTGGATGCCACCTAGCGCTCTCTCCCATATTTCTTCATTTGTCTTTGTCTTGCTCTTGGGACCACTGAGACTGAGGGAGTAGGTTATAAAATTAGGCCCCTGATATCCAAAAAGCAGGTGAAACAGGCTGTGAAAAGGGTAGGACTTAGGCAGCAGAATCACTTTGAGTCTACTGTCTTCCTTTTCTGAGGAGTCAACTGTTCCCAGATGCAGACCACGTGCTGAAGTTGTATTGGCAGAACAGGGCTTGAGAGACAGGTTGGGTCACGTTGTAGTGAAAGCATCAGGAGGTGACATTGGCAAAGACTTGGGGTTCTGCCAGCCTGTGCCTGGTGCCCCAGGAGCACCTCTCACATCCCTCCCGGCAGTCACACGTGGGAGTTGCGGTTGCCTGGCTGTGGCACCTGAGGACATCAGACCTCATCAGCGGGAGAGGTGGTCTAGTGTGTCCCACCACACGGAAGCTCACAACAGAGGCTGTGTTAGCACAGAGCAGGGCAGCAATGAATTGCTCCATCTTGCTTGGCTAGAGGTTGGGTGTCTGCTTGAAATGGCAAAGTTGGCAGCAGGGAGGATGGTAACACTGAAAGCTGTGGCATGGGAAGGTCTTTCTCAGCCTCTGCCCATGCAAGTTCTCGGGTGTTACTGGAATGTTTCCCTCTCTGCTTTGTGGTTGGCGGGGTCTGTGCGTGCGGGACTGAGGTCAGCACCCGCGTGGAAGGAGGACCCCTTTTCAATAACTGAGCATTGGCCAAGCTTAGCAGAGCACATTGGGCTCCCCCTTGGTTCCTCCTACTCCTCTTCATCCCCTTATTATTGTTATTTTTTCCCCTCGAAGAAGCTTTATTCATTTCTGAAGCGTGCATTAATATTGGCAGCATTAGGCAGCCCCAGTACGTCTTGCTGCTGTGTGGCTCACTAATTCTCACTATTAGGCCACCTGCTGACAACTCCCGAATGGAGCCGTATCCCTCTGTCAGAGTTCGCCATGAATAAACATGAAAGAGACAAATGAGGCAGGGCTGGCGGTTGCTTCGCAGCCAGCCGTGCGTTATTCCTCGCCCGGCGCCTGCCCGCAGATGGCTGGGCTTTGGGCAGGAGGTGCACATGGACCTCGTGGTGGGGCGGCTTCTCCTCCGTCGTGTTTTGGGGGGTGTTTGTTCAGACGCAGAGACTGAACTCCTCTTCCCAGCACTTGAGAGCCCAAACTGTAAATGATGTGGCATAGCCACACTTGGATTAGCAAACCAAGAGTGTTGCCTGCAGCTTTTTGGAAGTCCTGTGAGCGTGTGTGCCACTAGGTTAAACTTGTGTGAATTTTAAGCAGTTTCAGCGATATCGATGAAGTTACTCTGGATTCCAGTTCACTCTAATTCCCAAACACAGGAGGTTAGGAGAGGTAGGTTCACTGAGACAAATGTAGAGGGTATCATCAGCAAGCAACGCTGGTCAGGAGTTAGGTTGGCCCTGCAGACCCTCCTAGCTGTCTCTTGGAGGATGCTTTCATGGTTGAGGCAGGAAAATATCTCCTTAGACCTTGGGGTAGTGAAAGAAGCAGGAGGTATTTTTGTGGAGATACACAAAGCAGTGCTGCTGGTGCCGCTGTTGACTCTTCGGTCAAGGAGGTGTAGCTGCTGGTGCCAGCAGGGCACAGGAGCTTGCCCTAGGGCATCACGCAGTTGAAGGCAGTTGAGCATTTCCCAATCCCAATTCCCAATCATCTGGGGAATTCACAGTTCCCCAAAGCAGGTTCATCATGGCAGACAGCAGCTTTTGCTCCCAGCACGCAGCATGAACCTCCCGGCAGGCACAGAAGGCAGGCGCTGCTCTGGGCTGCTGGTCCCTCAGTTGGGTCCGTAACCAAAGGGACTTGGGTTTCCAGGCTTCTATTTGTGGTCAGTGCTTGAGTCATGGAGGGCAAGCTCCGCTGAAGAAAGGCTCTGGAGGACGACTGGAGTGAAAAAAGTGGTTAGTTTTTCCTTTTCTTTTGGTTCTCTTAAACTTCCTTTAATACGAAACCTTAATGTGGGACCAAATACTTGATTTTTTTCTTAACGGTGCAGGAAATCAGGCTTTTTCTATTCCTGATTTATTAAGAAAAAACATCTCAAAACCTTCAAATATTGACCTCCTACTGCAAATTGAAATGAACTTTTCTTTGAAATTTTCCTGTGGTTGGAAAACTTCCTGTCTGTGATGCGGTTCTTGGACCATGTCACTGGAGGAGGAAATGTCCCTGCCCTTCTCTGAGTGGGGAGTGGGTATCCAGGGCTTTCTCTTAAACTTACCTGTTCTGCTTTAACAGGCATAACAGCTGATTTCTGGAATGCTTTCTCTCTTGACTCTGGGATGTCTGATGGGTGTATCAAGGCCAGTGTGTAAATTTTTAAGGGACATCCCTGCTGTTGCACGTATCACAGTTCAACACGCACACACGTGTGTAACAAAGGCATATTTGAATGCCAGGAAGTGGCCGGGAGCAGCAGCACAACATGCTCAGAGCTGTGCCGACGCAGCCAGTCCAGCAAACTCGTGTAGGTGAGTGTTCTAAATCCCTGGATCACAAAAGCTCAGGGGCCATATCCACAAACCAACACAGCTTCTTTGCCTTCGACCCCCATCTTCTCCTGCCACTCTTTGATTTCTCCTCTTGCCTCAGATTTACAGCTACCTTGTCCAAATATATTACAGGAAATAAAGGATAAAATGCTTTAAAAACCTACCTTCCCAAGCAGGAGAACAGGCTTTGGTGAAAATAAACGAGCTGGTTTGTTATATTGCTCAGCCTCTGTCACGTGAAGGTGAGGCCTCCTTTTTTATTATTATTATTTTTTATTGCTACCCATTTGCCTTCATTATAATTTATTTGTTAATCCATGCTCCAGCTCATGAATTTTGCATTTGGGGAGGTGGAGAGAAAGGGGAGGGGGATTCAAAGCACCAAAAAAAAGATGCTGGCCCACTTAAAGGTGAAGGACACAGTTGGAGGGCAGGGCTGCCTTCCTGGCCTTCCATCATCCTTTTAAAAGGCAAATATGCAGTCAGAAAAAAAAAAAAAAAAAGAAAAAAGAGGGGAGAGGGGACTCTAAAGACTTCTCAATTAATAATTGTTCTGATGGTCTCTTCAGGATTCAGAACCTCACAAGTCAGAGAGGACAAATTCAAACCCCTTTCTCCTGAGCTCTTGCCCTCAGGTGAGCCGATGGCTCATGTGCTGTGCTTCCATGTCTCCCATGCCAACTTTCCTTCCCTCCTTTTTCTCTCTTTTTTTTTTTTTTTTTATGAGGTATCCTGAGTGTAAAAAATATGGCCTGCCTTTATGGTGCTCCAGCACGAATGAAGCTATAAAATTATGAACAGTTTTTATGATGGCTATTCAGGGGATGCTTTTATATTGATGGTGTGCATGCTGTATCTATCTTTTTTCCCCTTTCTTTTTTGCATCCCTTCTTTCCCCGAAAAAAAATGGCAGTATATGTGTGTATGGGGGGGAAGGATCTGGCAGGGAAGGGGGGGAGCTGTGTAACTATTTTTCATGCATTTAATATATTAATTATCCAGTAAATGCTCCCTAGGCTGTACTTGGGATGCCGAAGAATGACAGCTTTTCAACGAAGCTCCAAAGGCAGCCCATCAGCCCACAGTGTATTATGTCGGAGAGGTCAGGGTGGGGTTAATGTAACTTTTTATTTGCTGATTTTTCATAGACGGGAGCAAAGCTAGTAAGGGGAAAAAGAGAGAGAGACTGAAAAGAAGGTGCAAAAAGAGCAGAGATAATGGCAAGTCTGTTACGTCCCCCTCCTGCCTCCCAGCCCACTCTGTGGCAGATAGGTTGATTATGCAAACGAGAGAGATGCTTGCAGCCTTCTCGGGATGTTCCTTCTCCAGGGGCTTCCCTGCAGAAAAGGGGACAAAAGTCTGCAAGGGGAAAGTCTGTCGAAGAGCAACAACGAGAAATCCCACATGCAATACCTAAACTCAAATTAGATCATCCATCCTCACTGAAAATAGATATATCTAGGTAAAAAAAAAAAAAAAATGCAGGAGGAGAGCTTGGCTGCTCAGGGGGTTGTAAAGCAGAAGGCACTGGTGGGATCTGAGCTGGACATGCCGGAGGGAATGCACTGCCGTAGGACCTGCTCCTGCTTCCCTTGATTTTTCCCTTTGCCAAGAGGTGGTCTTGGGCTCCAGTGTGTCCAGACTGTGCCTGTGAGGACCTAAAGTTCTCTGGGGGCAACTGCTTCCTGCCCCCCCCTCCCTCCTCTTACAAAGGGTACTGCTCTGGGGCAGCCCTGCTCTAACAGCAGGCTGTATTCAGTATTGATCTAAGAGCTAATAGGGGTTTAATTTTCCTTTGAAAGGCCTGTAAATGATCTCAAGAAAGATTTGATTTTTTTTTTTAAATCCTATCTAAATAAAGGTGGAAAAGCTAAAGAAATTTGAAAGGTTTTAAATCTTTTAGTTAGAAATTCTATAGCAAAGTCTGCTGTGACTGAGGAGGACAGTTTGTGTAGCTTTAGCATCTATGCTATCAGGCAGAGATAGTTGCATACAATATAGGTTTAATTTCAGCTAATAAAAAATAATCTTAGTGTTGTATATATTTGGTTTAGAAGTGTATTTTGTGCATGCAATATATATTTGAATGGAGAATGTGTAGAGTAAGGGAGTGTTTACGTGTGTGCATTCACCCAGTGGTTCAGTGATGCTCCTATTACATTTCAATTGAGTAAAATACGTCCCGCTGAGTGTAATTACTACAGCTTTGTTCTTTTTTGTTTTCCTTGTTTAGGATTGTTTGCAGCAGTAACATAAGTAGGATTTGGTTTTGCTGTATTCTTTGAGAAACTGAACTGGTCCTACATCACCCTTTGCTTCTCAGAGCCTCAGGTACAGGAGGTGCTCAGCACACTCGGGGCTTGGGCTGAAGGAACGTGGGGTGTGAGAGGGACACAGGGGTCCCTCGTGGCGCTTGAGGCCAGGTCACCCCCAGGAGAGGTTCAGGGGAGAAAGCCAGCTCTTGGGAGGCCACTTCACCGGTTGAACTGACATGAAGGTGATGATGTAGCCAGGAAAGTTGCTCCTGGTGCATTTTTGGTACCACTCAGCACAGCTGCAATTCAGAAACAGCTCTGCAATGGGCTCAGCTTCAGCTGCTTGACTGGCAGTAGGAGGACTCCCCATATACTTCAGGTTCAGCCTGATTTTGTTGGAAAGGAACATGAAGCATTAATGTGTGCTTTTGGGTTTTTAGGTTTTAATTTTATTTTTTAAAAAGATATCTGGTTCTGAGGCAGTGGAAGTAGAGAAAAGGCAAACTGACAGATTTTACAGAACTTGTGGGTCACTGAAGTGGTGGACTCCAGTTTAGATCCCAAAGGCACATTAATTATTTTCTGGACATCATCACACAAGGCATTTTCCTGTTTCTATGGAAGATTGTGTATTTCTTACTGTTCTTGTGTTTTTTTCTTGCCCATCATGGAAGCAGAATAATATATTCCATCAGATTAGAAGTGGTTTGGTTTGGTTGTGGTTTTGTTTGTGATTTTGTTTTATTTTTCTTTAAGAGCTTGGTGTGGTGTTTGTCATGCTGATGAAAGTGAGCTCGTTCTGCACACTCAGAGCAATATAACAAACAAGGTGGTCGCCTTCCCCTGCCTTGGCCTGGTGAGGAATGCCTCCACATGCTCTGTGGAGAAGCACATACGGGTTGGGGGGAGGACAGGGAACAGTGATGGAGACACCCAGACCACCCCCAGCAGCTGCACAAGGGACTCCCACATGTGGCAAATAAAAAAGGCCTTTGGGATGTCAGCAACTAAGATACCTGGAGGTGCTGCAGGTTTCCCTGCCTCGATGGTGAAGATGTGCTGCGTGAGAGCGGATTTACATTAAGAGCTTGGTCTGAATGTAGGGAAGCTGTTGCCACCTGCAAGCCAGAATTTGGCCTTAGGCACATGTCCGAGAGTGTAGAACATAGGGAATGGGTGTGAGACTTCAGTCTGGGAGTTTGATCCCGCTTGTTGTAAAGCATGTGGCTGGTCTCCTTGCTGTGCAGGCCATTTACAGGAGTCTCTTCTTCCCTGACCGACACAGAGTGTCTCCAGCAGATGCACCTTGCTGCCGAGTGGCGAATGCAATCGGCACAGGATAGTCGCTCCATCTGAAGAAGGGTCGCTTACAGCTTGCAGTTCCACAGGCATGAACCCAGGCAGTGCAGGGGTTAGGACAGAATGCTGCAAACCTCTTCCATGGGCTGCACTGAAGATTTAAGGCCTGCTTTGTATCCCAGGGCAAATGCAAAACGGTTAATACTTAACAGCTGGTTACTGGGTCTGTTGCACTTACTTTTCCCCAACACATACATTCACATTAACATTGTGTAGGTTCCACATAGCTTCCAACTGCAGCCTGGTGTCATAGCTTAACTATAATAAATGCTTGCTTGATTATTGAGTTATTAGAGCTCAGACTACAGGGACAATTTGTAGGAGGTCATTTCAGTAGAGAGATACTTTTTTAAAACTAGGTATTGGAGCTGCACCAGGCCCCAAGAGTAAGACCTGCTGCAGGGACCCAGAAAGAAGAGATGCTTACTAGTCACATCCGCTGTGTCAGCTTTTCCCTGTGTCATCAAGATAGGGATTTATTTTGCATATATGGATTTATTTTGGACCCTTTCCTGGAGGCCTGCAGCCTCTAAAACAAGGGTTTGGTTTACTCTACAAGAGTAGATTATAGTAACAGCCCTCTCCAATGGGCTGCTGAAGTAAAAATGGGCCTGAGTGGGAAGTCATGCATTTTTTCCCAAGATATGGAAGAGTTTGTATTAAAGTAAAAGGTCTCATAAATGGGATTTGCTGTGCAGCGTAAGCTATGAGCATTGGAGAATGGAGAGTAGAAATTAAAGGAATGAAAACCCAAGCCCATGACCCAAAGTGCTCTGAAGTCACAGGAAAGTCTCTCTTGGACTGGATATTCATATAGGCACAGTCAATACATACCAGAGGGCCTTGATGAGCTCTCAGCCCTTCGTGTTTGATACCTGTACATATAGCTTAGACATATTGCACGGCTTCCTCAGGCCTCCCAGCTACAGCCCAAGGCCCTTCCTGACTGGCATCTGGCTGGATCCATGCCCTTGATAGGTAAAATGCTGCCCAAAGAGGGCTGTGGCTCTAATAACCCTAGCTCAGTATGCTCCCCAGCGTGTTTTCTCCTGAAATTTGCAGGAGAAATTACATTCTGTGTTATTTTTTTTTATGTTAATATTTTACATTTCAGAAATGTAAAATAAATAGAATAACAGTTGGCAGGTAATATAGGGCGCACATAGAAACATCAACAGAAATGCACAAAAATATACAGTAACAGCTTGAACTTCTCTTGCCTGGCAGAAATTGTTTCTGTCAATATTTTTAATTTCAGCTTGTGGAAGTGCAGACTGAATGGGATGATGAACTGAGGTCTAAGCAGATGGTTATTAGTGCACTGATAAGCCTATTCTGCAGCCAAATATCCGAGCACAAAAATCCAGGCCCAGCACCTTCAGCTTTCTGTGTGCACTGGAAGAACTTCTGAGCATTTTAGAGTTATCTTTGCTGACCAGTTTATTTAACAACTACGAAATGTGTCTAGAGAATTGTGCCTTATTTCAAAATAATGTCATTTAGAAAATAAAGGCAAAATAAATAAAAAGCTGCATCTTCAAATGACCAGTAGTCCCTACCTTAATTTTCTTCAAGTGGCTGTCAATTCATAGACCTTCAAAGACTTACTGTGGGAAGACCTGACATGTTTTACTAAGTCTAGTATAAACAGAACGGTTTAAAAATTTATTTCACAAAATGATGCCTTCACTATTTATGGGCTAATGTCAGTGCTAAAGCCCTGAAATGGACTGGAAGCATAACTGTAGCTGAATGACCCTTCCTTACTCTAATTCAGTAACTGCATCTACAGGGAAGAGAACTGAAACATCAAAGGTTGGTTTTGTTCCCCAGATCTTTGGAAATTTCATGCAAGTGCAGAAATGGGAAGCGACAGGATGTACCACTGATCTTGGTCCTTTTCTTTGCCACTGGCTATTGTTTCCTCCCAGCGATTCCATGTGCCATTAAACCCGTTTGTTCTCTGTCCATCTGTGCCAAAACCATCCTGAGTTGGGATCCAAATTCTCTTCGGTTCTTCAAAGAAAGACTTATGCCACTGCCAAGCCTTAGCAAGGTCAACAGCACAGCAACACGAGGATCTGAGCAAGGGTTTATATTCTCAGCACAGAGAAGGAAAACTGTGGCATCCTGATGGCAGCTTCCTCCAGAGTTTGTATAGCAGCTCAAGAGGAGGCCCCAAGTGTCATGGTATCTGTTCTGATTCTTGTGATGAGGGAGGGCTATAGAGCAACCGGCTTTAACACCAAGTTTGGGTGTTGCATAGGTATTAGTCAAAGTCCTGGCATATGTTGGAGAAACTCTGATTATCAAAGGAGATTCTGGATATCTTCATCCCTGGAGGTGTCCAAGGCCAGGCTGGATGAGGCTTTGAGCAACCTGGTCTAGTGGAAGGTGTCCCTGCCCATGGCAGGGGGGTTGGATCTAGATGGTCTTTAGGGTCCCTTCCAACCCAAACCGTTCTGTGATATTCTATGATATAAAGGAGGTCTGGATATAAAATGCTCTTCCACGGAAGAGTAATGGTGACGTGCTGCTTGATGCGTTGGTTTTAGGCTCTGGCTTTGGCTTCCACATGGTTTCTCAGGTGTCTGTGCTGCTTTTACCCTTCTCCACTAATCATTCAATCAGGTACAGGGCATACTAATTGGTTTGAAACTTAATAATAAAATGCTTTGGATGAGAACAAAATAGGGTCATTCTGACAGCTGTAATGACTCGCAACTTGGTGTCTTTCTGTAGATCACATAACGGCAAGAGTAAAAAACAGATCAGCTCTAAGAGCAGGTGGGCGCAGAGAGCAGATCCTTTCTACCTTGTGCTGGCATCCGTGACGTTGTACGATGAGCTCGGGGGAGCCCAACCGAAGGCCCTGGAAAAGGGCAGCCCCTGTGGGGACCTGGTTCGCCAGGGCAGGGGTGGAGGATGCCGCTCTTGGCTGTGCGCAGCCTGGCTGCCCTCGAGCCCTCAGCAGCCACCACCACCTCCACTGCGGGAGGAGGGCTGGGCCAGTGGTTCTGACCTCGTAAAACTGGATTGGAAATGCAGGCATGATTAACTTGCCATAGATTTATGTGGAATTAGTATGTGTTTCATACATGGTGTTATAAATACAGGTTGCCCTCATCTAACCAGCTGGGCTTTACATAATTTCTGAAGGGCCCGCACAATGGCAGCTTTACGGTGACAAAGGAGGGCAGAAAAGCCGAGCTTGGCAGGGATGGTATTAACTGCACCCCAAACACTGTGGTGGATTGTACTGAGGGGAAAATGCGTGTTGGCAGGGTGAGGCTGTGAAGGGGGAGAGGATGTCAGTACCAAGCGTGCACCATGTCACACAGGAGAGCTCAGCTACGGGGCTGAAACACTCTGGTCCCATGGCTGTGCCTGCTGTCCCCAGGTAGATGTTCTCCCCAGGCTGTGTGCCCCCTCCCCAGCAGCGGCCATGGCTCCAGGCCTGCCCTGTGCTGCTGGATCTGCGCGCTGGCTCTGCCCGAGAGCTGTGCATTGCTGTCAGATCACGCACGTACCCCATCTCTGCTTTCTGTGAGTTTGCCCTGTTTTCCCGAGAGCTCTGCAGGGACACCAGAGCAGTGACCTGCCTAGGGAGGGCAGGGAAAGGGCCCTGTGTCCCACACTGTAACCAAAAGCTCAGTCTTTGAACCTGTGGCTGTGCTTTTCAGCTATGCTGCCCTGCAAGGTCAACTTGAAGTTAGTCCAGAAGTTCCTTCCTCACCATTTTGTTTCTAGTAACTCCCCACTCTTTAAGACACGTCTGCAAGGTTTTTTGGTTATTAACTTCTTAGCTGAACAGCAAAATAAGCCAGCAGTGCCAGTGCAAGCCTACTCACACCACACTGCTGCTCCATGCGGGAGTTCTCCTATGTGCTCGCCATGGCTAGCAAGGTGGCTGGCTTTATCCGGAGCAGGCAGGATTTAGTGGGACCCATCCTGGGGTACCTTTGAGGTGTTCACCCTGCCTGCTTTGTATGTGGTGATCTGTGGCTTTCAACCCAGAGGAGTGCAGGCAGGCTGTGCTGAGCAGCAGGGAAGGGAGGCAGCACTTGCGCAGCAGTTCAGCGCCTGCGATGGGGAGGAAGGCTCAGTTCTGGGACCCAAGCGATACCCCTTCTGCTCAGTGCATGTGAAATCGGGGGGCTCTGCTGAAGGTGGGAGCTGGAGAGGAACATGCCTTAGAGAAGAGACCGATCTCTTCACAGTCTGGCTGCCAGGCTAGCACAGCATTCCTCTTCCAAATAATCTTCAGCATTAGGAGAACCTTTCTTTGGCATCACCACATGACAGGTTGCCTCTCTGCAGAAGCACTGTATTGTGGTATGTTCAGGTGATGGTCCAAAAGCTGCCTTAGCTCTGGCTCGTACTGCTAGTGCAGCAGTCCGCCAGAAAAGATCCACTGAGAGTGAGAGGAGAGGGTCGTGCTGGAGGGGGAATCGTGCTGGTGGCCATAGGAATATGTGCATCACAAGAGATGGTCTCTAGTTTTGTCTTTTTTCCTTCAGATACTGATTTTTAGTGCTTCTGAATCTTCCAATAACTCCTGTTTTAGGGTGAGTGCCAACCATCCAGACGAACTGCGGATGAAGGATCTATTTTTGCTTTAGCATATTTTTAACCTCTTTTTCTGTTGTTCCAAATGCATTCATGCCAGATTTAAAAGCAAACAAAACCCACAAGATGCCCACTGAGCCTTTTCCATTTGTTAATACCTGAAAGAAGCCTGCTATGATACAGGGACACTCTTGTTCTCCTGCAGTAAGTTACAGGGGGAGTTGGTTGGGGCAAGCTGAGCTATTCAGCTAGGCAGGGACGCGGCTGTGACCTGACACCACGTGTGCTGCCCCTCCAGAAGGACCCCGGCATCCCACCTGAGACAGGCTGCTCTCTGCCCTCCCTCGGGAGGGGAGGTGAGATCCATGCCCCTAACTAAAGTTTTAAGAGCGTAATTTGAAATTCTAATTGATACATTACAGAGCTTTTCAAACTGCTCAGAATTTGCATTTTGTTGCAGAGCAGACTCAGCTGTGTGGTGGTCATTATGCTCTTTCACAGCACCCTGAGATGCTAGATATCTGAACGTCAGTGTGTGGGTGCCTGTATAAACTGTTCTATTTCCAGCGCTCAAGACAAGTATTTTTCTGGCATAATATACCTGTGTGTCTTGTGCAGTGCACATCGAGCTTCCTCTGATGTGTCTGTATGTCAGCGTATGTACAGCTGTGCGCGTATAGCTGTGTGATTACGCATGCATACAGTATGCTCAGCCTTGATTCTTTCATCTGTTTCATTTTCAGCATTGAGTAGTGCAATTTGACTCTGTAAGGGTAATTGTTGGTAAAATGAACATTAGAGGTGGAGGCTCAGCGCGGTTTAAATTTTTTTTTCTTTATTAGCCTTCTCTATGTTATTACTCAGTTATGTAATCACAGACGTCGCAGGGGCTTGCACATTTCTTGTTAAAATACAAGCAAACAGCAACCTTGCCTCCACCAGTGCACGGAATCTGCAACTTCTGAGAGGGGCTGGGGGCAGGTAGGTGAGGGGAGGAGTGGTCAGTAAAATCCAGACTATTACTGAAAATAATCAGGAGCAGTTGGCAACCCTGCTCCTGCATATTCGCCAAGTGCTTGGTGATTCAGCCCTTCTCCATTTTCAGGCCAATGCGGCCGTCACTCTGAATTATTTTCAGTGAGCACTTCTATATCTCATGTCAGTTCCCAGTTCGAACCCATCACCGAGTGTCGAGGCTGCGACGTGCTGTACATGCCGATGAGCGTCCCCCCCTTCCCCTGCTTTGCTATTAACCTTTCCTTTTACCAGAGTTACCCCTTTGTCCTGCTGCAGTTTGCAGTGGCTGATAGAAGCAGCTGCCTGTGGCCAAACGACCATCACATTTACATTTTCTTTCTTGAACCGAAGACTGAGACACAGAATTGCAGTAAATGATCTCCCCTTTCTCTTTTTACCTCCCTCCCAATCGTCTTTAATGCATTGCCTAGAAATCTATTTCTTATCTAATTTTGCTAGATGGATCAACAGGGCTGAGGATGTAACCCTTTGTCATCTATGGAAATCTTTTTATCCCATAAAAATGATTAGATTTGATGCAATTAGGATTATGAGGAGGTGGGGGGAGCCTAAGACGGTGTGCCTTGTCGACTGCTGTCTACTGACACATTAACAGCCTGTTTATTAACTGCTTTACATTTGGGCTACGAGCGGTGCATTCTTATGCCTGGTAAGCCCAGAGAAACAAGCACGTGTGCCGATATGAAATGTGAGCCTCACTTTTTTTTGGCTGTCCCCCTCCCACCTTTCTGCGTATGAATCTAGGAGGAGGGTTTTAACTTGAAACAAAACCCCAGCTGCTGGGAAAACGCACGTTTCCATTTGCCACTTCTCCAAGTGTTTGTATCGCGTCTAGCAGGGAGTGGGCGAACACGGGTTGGTCCTCTTCCCTGCTCGTCCGCTTTGTGTTCCTTCGGAGGGGTGTGAGGGGGTTTGGGCTAGGGGCAGACGTGTGTATGTGTTGGCTACCACCTTACCAGACCTGGGGTTGAGTTGCTCATCCCATTCTAGCGATGCACGATGCGACCACGTGCTTGGCACAGACAAGTTCTTGGGGGAATTACGACTTCAGCTGTGTGAGACAAGCTGCAACAATTTTTCCCTCTGATGCTGTCAGGAAGGGGATACAGATGGGCTATATCCCAAGACGTTTACAAGCAGAGCCTCCATGTCCCCCTTGGCTCTCCTGCGCTTCTCCCTGGGATTGCACCGCCCAGGCTGCGTAACTTGTCCAAGGGTCTGCCCCTGCCTCCCGGGGCACAGGGCACAATGGCATCAGCACAGAGAGGAACAAATCCCTCCTGAACTGATGAGAAAACACTGAGGGGGTAGTATGCTGACCTCGGGGAAGTGTACTGCAGTCTCTGTGTGTCCATGTGTGCCAGCCTCTGTCGCAGCTCCTGCTGCCCACCCTGCCACAGCCGTGCTCCTGGGAAGGTGGTGGGTGAGGACATGGGAGGGGACACCCAAGTATGTTCTCCATGAGGCTGTTATGGTCCTTTGCATGCATCTATTTAAAAAGTTACTCCTCTGTCTTCACCCAAGAACATAGGAGGAAAATTGCTCCTGAGCTTCGCTGTGTGTCTGTTTCCCGGTTTGATGGGAATAGTAACTCCCGGCTGAGAGCGGGACAGGATCTGCGTGCAAGCTGACACAGGGCTCAAAGAAAACCTTATATAAAACAAAACCAGGGAGTAGATTTATTGCTGGTCCTAGATACCAACTAATAAATTGAGGCTAAATAAATCTTGCTAAGATAGATTTTGCTAAGATAAAAACTCGATGTCTGTGTGTTTAGGCACCTTTAGCCATTGCCCAAACTTTGCGTGCAGGGCTCCCGCCGGAGCAGCAGCTCCATGTGAGAGGCATTACGCTGCGTGCTAATGCCGAAGCTCTTCGCCGGCACAAATCAAAGGACAGAATCCAGCCTTTGTTTCTCACAGTTGCCAGCACGGTGAGAATATTTAATTTCCAAACATCTCTGTGTTTCTTAATGGCAATGCAATTATTTTTCCTGAGTTTGTTTGCAGATCACAAATAAATCTCATAACGGCATAGCCCACCAACCCCCTCCTCGCTGCTTCTGCTGGTCATCTGCCTTTAATTGCAGCTTGTTTCACGACTTTGTTTCACGACGATAAAAATAGCTTCAGAAATAAGTTTAACTATATTAGCTGCACACCCCCCGATGTGTCACACTGTGCCTGGCCTGGAAAACCAGACCCCAGCAGTCAGCAGGGCCTCGCTGGCGTGGGTGCCGGCGTGGGGGCAGCTGCCCGCTGGTGCGACTCTGCGGGACGAGGCGGGCAGCCCTCGTGCCAGGAACAGCCCCGATGCTGCTGACACCCCAGGTTAGGGGATCGCTCCCACACGACCAGGGAAACACAGTCTTACAGCCCAGTCCTTGCAAGGATTCATCTTAAAACTGTTCTTACTTAGCAACTTGCCGTTAAACCTCAGCTTCTGTGACCTTGGGGGAGATTTGCGTGCCCAAAGTTCTGTCTGTCCCGTGACATGAACACGTCTGTGTGTCGTACGCTAATGACGTTTTACAGCGATGTAGGGGCAAAAGAAGGCAGAGGTGATTTCTTATTCTAGCAAAGAGGGCTGAATATTGGTTATTACATTTATCCCAGCAAGGAGAGAAAAGTCCGGCTGACTCGGCTCCTCCCTCTGCAGGGGCCACTGGCAGCTCCCTAGGCAGTACTCAGCGTATTCGGAAGGTAACTGTGCCTAGGATTTTATGTTGAATGGGGTAAGGCTTGTGCCTTGTATTGCGTTGAGACTGTCAGGATCAATTTGCTTTTCTCTCCTCTCTCTCCCTCTTTTTTTACGGTGAACTGAAGAGCTACTTTTGTTGGACAACGGTAAATCTCCCGCGTTCCCGTGAACTGAATAGGTGTGTGGGAGCCCAGCAGCCCCTGTGAGCACCTGAGAATCAAGGCAGTCACCTTGCAGTTTGGCACCAGCTTGCCTCTGTGTCCCAGCAAAGCCATGGGATGAGCATGTACAGGAGCTGATGTTTATTAGCCTCTTGAGGGACAAATAGCCCCTCATTAGAGCAAAGCAGTGGTCCCCCGTCTGGGCCGCTGTGATCCAAGGCAGTAACCAAAACCCTGGTAACTTTAGCACACAGGGCACATTTTGTGATTTACAGCTAATACACAGCCTTGCATGCGCTTTCACGGCCACTCCTTGTGCTCTAGATAGATAAGCCCAAATCCTTCGTTTGAAATGCCAGTAGCAAGACCCTCGAGGAGTTTATGCGACGTCTTCCTGCCCCGCTGCAGCTCCCTTCCCTCCAGGGAAGGTGAAGGCCCGGCCTAAAGACATCTCAGATTCTAAATGTGCCAATGTTGTGCCTCCCCCCTTGACTTCCAATTGAAAAAGATTACAAATAATGTTAAATAATATAGTTTATAACCTCAGGGCTGTTTTCAAAGGTGTATAGACCAGTTGTCAACAGGCAGAGAGGTAGGGAAGGGAAGGGAAATTATAGGCTGCACAAAAGAGGAAAGTAAAAGTGAAAGCTCCATAAAAGAAAGTGGAACTATTATGGAGCAAAATGCCAACTCATTACAAAACAGCCAAATAAGAGAGAAATACAGCTTTACCCGTAATAGCAGTTTACAAGGGAACATTGTATTGCAACATAACGGTGGTGCTATAATTTGCTCTAACAACTCCAATTATGCCTTTTATTGATTTGGCAACACATTTAATAGGAGTAGCCACACCTCTTGTGTTACAAATCATTAAAGGTGTTGAACAGTGTAATTTTAAAATTGTCCTTCTCCTACAGATGTCAGTGTGACAGCATAATTTCCCCTGATTTCTGCTATGTAAACAGCGCGTTACAGTAATTTCCCCCTTACAAAGCAGAAATGTTGTCAGCCTTGGTTTTTTTGTGCAGAAACATCCATTTAATATTTTCCCCCCAGTCTATTCTCCTAATTGCTGGGTTTTTTTCCTTTTTCCTCTTTCTTTCCTTTTTTTCTTATCTTTGGAAAATAAACATGCTGTTTTGCCATCTTCTACAGCAACCTTAATTGCTACTTAAATCTTCAATATGCACTTAACATTGGGGAGGTAAAACCCTTTTGGTTCAATTCTGTTCCACTTCACTCAAGTAGCATTTCAGAGCTGGTTAAAAGCCACGTATCTCCTGGTAGCAATTTTGACAGGTGATCGCAATTCCAGTACCAGTTTCCTTGCAAAACTCAGAGAGCATCTTGGAAAAGAATCAGAACTTTTAAATTTTTGTTTTCTTCCCACCATGGAGCATCTAAAATTTGCATAGGAATCAAGGAGAAACTTCTCTCATGCTCAGAATGGGTATTTAGATAGGCACAAAGTTTTGAGCAGCCTCTCTGCACTGGAATGGGCTTAGTAGCCAGGTCTGCTTTGCCTAAACTCCAGAAAAAAGCTCTTTTTTAGGAAAAGCAGGACAAGATGTATGACAGGGCAGGACTTGACATTTACGCTGCTGAAATCAGAGGTGGTGTGTCTCAGTCTAGCAGAGAGGATGGTGGTTTGAGGATCTCGCTAAGCCGTGCAGAGACCTTTTCTGCTGGCCTTTGCTCGCCAAGCTGGAGCGCAGGAGGATGCATCCTGCTTGCAGCTCCAGCAGCCCTGCGCTCCCAGGACACAGGGGGACCGGGCAGACAAAGAATGTGTTTCCCTTCTCTCTTCAAGCACATGCAGGCGGTGACGTGTGTAAATGAACCTGACAAGCTCTTTGAAAAACAAATAGAGCCCACCAACCAAGCTTTTGGCACGCCAACATGCCACATGTTTACACCAAAAGTGCCACCTTGCCCTGTTTGCCTGGCCCCCGGGCAGCAGCCGAGTGGTGCCTGTCTGCGTTTGTCTGGCTCCAGCAAACTATCTCATTAACAGCTGTGTGGAGAAGGAGGGGGGGGAAAGGGAAGAAGAAAAAACCCAACCCCCCAGGAGGGTGACATTTTTCACGCTGGAGTGAGTAAAGCAGCTCTGTGTCCCGCTGCCAGGGCTGACCCCCATCCCACCCCATCTGGCAGCCCCAGAACAAAGCGCCATGAGCCGCCCCGGCTGGGTGGACCCCGGCTGAGATGGGCAGCCAGGCCTACCCAGAAATGCTTTGCCCTGTTTCACACGTGCCTGTGTCCTGAGGTGCCAGACAGAGCTGCTGGACTCTCCCTTCCCTCGGCCGCGTCACGCTGACTCAGGTTGGGGCAGGATGCGTGGGAACCTTCCGTCTAGGGCGATGCTGCAGGAGAGAAGGTCCCACCAGTTGGACAAGGGAGGTGCAGCCACCATCACCATAAGCAAAAGACTGACCCATGCCTGCGGGGCTTGCGCTGCTGCCCACCTGAGTGGGGTACCACAGTGCTGTCTGGCCGTGAGAAGCTTGGCGTTTGGCAGGCTTCAGGTTTTGGCCATCCCAGCCATGTGTGGGTGCTGGGACACGGCATGTGGAAACACTTCAATATCTGGAAGGCTTTCCAGCCAAAGGGGCTGGATTGCAGCAGTCACTGCCAAGCCGTCTGCAGGTGCACGAAGAAAAACAGTGTCTGGCGTTTGCTAAACAAAACCCTCTATAATTTATACCTCTGCCTGGCGATCTTGAATTGAACCGGAAGCCGTAGCTGTGGCTCCAAGAGAATCCGGGTAAATAATTAACTAAGAGTGACTTTATTGGATTGTTTTAAACTTGTTTGTGTAAATTTGGTCTGCAAAGCCACTCTTGGTTTTCTCAGGTGCCTAAAAGCGTTTCTAAGTACCTTCTGGGTGTAGGCTGGTGCAGCAGCAGAGCCCTGTGTGTAGGTTACACTCGCCCTTCCACGGCGGAGGAGCAGGATCAGACTCTGGCACCCACACTGGGTTTCCGAGACTCCAGCCTTGCTGTTTCAGAAGTTTCCCGTAGGTCCTTGTGCAAAATACCCTGCTTGTGCAAGTGTCAATTAGGGTGAGGATGGAAAAGGACCAGGGAAAAAAGTGTTAGTGAGGGCTAGAGAAAACTCTTTAAAAAGTGAGGGAGTCCAGGACTTGACGGTGGATGCAGAGGAGGTCGGGGCTGCCTGTCCTGGGTCAGGCAGAGGGACACAGTGTGTGCCACCGGCACTGCCATCCCACACTTCTGCTCCCAGAGAGCTTTGGTTCACCGTGGGATTGCTGAGCAGGAAAGAGGCAGCTGAGCCTCTGGCTGCTGAGCGCATCGCAGGTGACAACAAGCCAGAGTAGGGAGGAGTGTATTTTGAAGAACCAAAAGCAGATGAGCTTTGTAAGAGTCTCGTGTATCCAGTGTTGAATAAGGGACTGATGCGCTGAGAAGCTGAATAATTTGGGAAGACAGTGACAAAATTAAAATACAGTTCTCAGAAGGTATTAAACTATTGCTTCTTCCAAGAAGTTTGGCTGCGTTAAAAAAGCTAAATACAATGAGCTTTCACTCCTTTTAGTGAACAACACACAGCAAACGCAGCCGGGGCGGGGAACAGCAGCGTGGTCTGTGCTGGGACTCGGGCTGACGAGGGGCTCCAAGCGTGGTATTAACTCCAAGCTTTTCTGGGAAGGAAATTTGTTTTGCTAGAACTAATCATTTGTATGCATTTTTCATTAGTGTTATTATCCCAAAGAAAGGCTGCTGTAAAGTGCTTGCAAGGAGAGGAGATATTTGCTACCTCTAGGGGAATTTTACAAAGGGAAAAGGAAGGAGGGGAGCAGATCTGAATAGCAGCTCCTGTTGGTATTCTGGTGTGATGCCTCCAAACTGATCTTCCCAATCAGTTCAGACTTAATACCAAAGCCTGCTCAAATATACAAATCGCAAGGTAAGATTTCAGAGGGTTTATATAGCTTGGTTTGCCTTGGTCTTCTCTGGGCAGAAATTGTGGGTTATTTTGCTCTTTCTGGGTTACACAACTGTTAACCGTGAAAATTATTCCACGTGCCAGGCCCCTTATTGTTTGCCAGCTTTGTGTTGGATGTGCCAAGCGTGTGCACGTGAAAAGGGAATCCAGGAGGCCTCAACTATGACCACTTTAATGGAAGCAGAAAGCAGGAGCACGGTGCGTCTCCCTCTTTTTTTCTTAATATATCCTTCTTCAAGATAGTCAGGAGATCCACGTGCCTTTTTAAAATAGCACAGGAGGGTAGAGATGGGGTGGCAGACACTCAGGGGACTGTGAATCTCTGACCAAAGGAACTTGGGTGCCAAGTGAGGCGGATTTGCAATCGGGTGATAAACTGGAAGACTATGACATGCTGGGTACGGATAACGAATTCCCACTGCCAACGGCAGGGCCCCAGCACTGCCTGCCTCGTGCAGCGGCTTCTGCAAGTGCCGGGGAGCCCGAGCAGTGATGGGCTGAAGAGAGATCCCTGGGAGAGATCAGAGAGACCTGGTCTCTCTGAAACAGCACAGTTTCTCTTTAAATGCGTAGCACAGCATAAATAATAAGAAAAAAAAATCTTGGCCTAGTGAGGAATCTTTGGCATGGATATAAAACAAATTAGCTGGGATGTAAACATGAGGTTTGCAGAGACTGTGGCTGTGATTGCCGGTGGAAGGATATAGAAAGTAGGGTGATTCCTCTTTGCGTAACGATTTTGCTTCCATTTAAGTTGGAGATCAGATGCTCCCCAGTAAAGATATAAATTATAAAGGCACTAAACTTCAGTACCAATAAGCTCCTCAAATTTATTTGCATTCGTCATCTGGCAGTTTCATTTACAGTGAAGAAACTTTCACTGTGGATCAGATCTTTTTTAATATTTCCTCATAACTTCCCAGTGACAATCAGTTTTCCATTAGGAGAGATCAGACACATAAGTAATACTGAGAGAGCTACATGAATACCAAGTCATTCATTAGGAGCAATGCCACTGCCATGAATGCTGAGTGAATAGACGGTGAGGGGACATTGAAAATTAAAGGTTATTCTAGGTTCATTAACTTCTGCACTCCTTTCTAAAACAAAACCTTGGGTGAGAGCAGCCTTTGACACCTAAACGGGATCTCCTTGTCCCCTAATTTAAAAAATATTAACATCATTTAGCTATTTCCCCTTTCTGCTTAATGTGTGCAAGCAAAAATTGTTTGAATTAATGTTCATGGAAGTGGCGAGCAGAGACTGCCTGTGTGTGAGAACATCTGCTTTGCTCTATGCACCTCTGGCTTGATACGCAGCAGCTTTTTCTTGTATTAATTAGCCACAAGGACTTTCGGGCTCCTGGAGCCAGAAGCAGGTCCATCCTGCTCCAGCTGGCACAAGAACCGGCAATGCACCTGACTCAGTTTTCTTTCTCTCACCACCCAGTGCCCTGTGCCACCTCCCACCGTGCCAAAGCAGCTCCTGCTTGGCTTGTCTGAGTATCCAGGGAGGAATAAACCTCTCCATTGCTCCAGCATCCCTGCCTGGGTGCCTCAGGCACCTGTGGGTGAGCAGGAGTTCCCAAGCACCACATCCTAATCCCTCTCTTGACCTCCTTGGGAGTGTTGTTTAAAATCAACCTATAGCAGTATAGAAGCGACAACAGTCATGAATGCAGCCATTAATATCATGTAGTGGTTGGATAGCAGGTCCTCAGTGTTGAAATCTAATGTTTTTAACCAAAACACACTTTCCCCTGTTCTCTGCTTGTGTACTTAACCAAATAGACAGAAGCTCCTCTGCGGAGCAGTGGATGAGGCTATTCCAGGCAGTGTTTCTAAAGCCCTTGGTGATTCCTGGATGGAAAAATGAGAGTGTAGCTCTCAGCAGCTTGCTCTAAAGCCAGAAATAATATTTCTTCCTTACAAAGTCTTATGTTTCTACTATTTTATTCTGATTCTGTGTTTGTGTATATGGTATGTCTTTAGCCAAACAAAAAATTTAACCTGAAAGTAGGTTGGTACCAGGAGTAGCTTGTCTCTGCTGCAGCTGCAAAGGCAGCAGATGCAATAGGTAGGATAGGGGCTGCTACAGGGGTTGACGCATGGCAGTGGGGGATGCTAGAGCCTGCAGAGAAAACATAATCTGAGTGGTCAGAAAGAGCAAGCTGACCCATGCTGGTTTCATCCCAGGCACCGTAACACTGTGCTTTCCTAGGCTGTTTTTTTAAACCTTTGGGTTATTATCCTGTAAATGTCACTCACCTGAGTGATATTGATGGGTGACGTGCAGGATGGTTAAGGACAATAGACAAAAACTGAGTCTTCACGTACAGATTGGCACATGGGACTACACGGTCCAACTCCTGATTGTTTAGTTCATTTGTTAATCCCAGGCAATTGTTAGATTTCACCCCTCTTGGATTTGCCCCAAAGGCATGGCCACTTTGGTGATGGAGAAGAGTGACTGTTGAGACCCCAGAGAGAAGCTTGTGCTTGGAGGTGAGGAGTAGAGGTGTTGTGTAAATGGTCTTAAGGGAAATCTGATGCTGATGTTGCCTTGCTTTTATTTGCCTCTTCCTCTGGGTCATTGCTTTTCCAGATTTGCTTCTATAGTTGTGCTTGTTGCAGAGCAGGAGTTACCAACGGACTCCGGGGGCTGGTTTGCCCATCTTGATTCAGTCTCCAGAGCTTCAGCCTTGATTTAGGAAAGCTCCAAAGCTATGTCCCTCTGTCTCCCTCTAGCACTCCATCAAGCCCATCCTTAAGTTCATTTCCTTCACCTGGGGCACGTACAGGACATCGGGGAACCCCCAAATGCGGGATGCTGCAGCATGCTCACTGAGCAGGGTGACTCCCAAAGGCATTGGGTGCGTGGTGGCCCAGACAAGGTTAAAGCACCTTCCCCCTGTGTCCGAGTCCCCAGCACCTTCCTCTCATGGAGGTGGGGGAAATACCTCACCAGCCCCATCTCATGCAGCACGGGCAATTGGCTGCATTCCCTCCCGCCCAGCCCCAGCACGTGAATTTGCCTGGATTCGTGGGCTCTGAACCTCCTGACTGGCCTGTGTGGCAAGGGGCGAGGTGCAACCACGTTGTACTTTTGTTGCAGAGCCTGAATCCGTGTTCCTGCAGGGAGGGGGAAAGAAGCCTTGCATCTTATTTTATTTTTTTTCTCCCTTTTCCTACATGGGTTAATCTGTTCACTTTTTAACCTGTGAGCTGGAGGAATTCTCAGCCATCCACAATGGAAGCTTTTCAGCGAGGGGTGGGGGAGGCAGGGAGGAGAGAGGATGGGGAAAATGTATGGGAGGTGGGGCTGGCTGCTGAGATAAAATATCCTCCTGAATTTCTGGCTAGAAAATTATGCTGATGATGGTAGAAGGCAAGAGGTTAAACTGAGGCAGAAAAGTTTGTGTCAGCCCTTTTTTTGATTTCTCCCTTCTACAATTGCCACCTCCTTTTCTCTCCTTTCTCTCCACGCCACCCCCTCCCCCC
>NW_010240013.1:0-2211 GCF_000690775.1 Eurypyga helias | reverse complement strand
ATGATTCTGTGATTCTATGATTTGTGGAGGAGCTATTGGTAGGCTCGTGTAGAAATCAGATGATAGAGACATTCCTTGGTTCCAAGAAACATATGTGCATTTGCTTTGGATTTTGTCTGTTGTTACTTTGTGCTCCTCAAACAAAGAGTGCAATTCAGCTGTTGCCATTTTATTGAGGTCAGCTGTGAGTTAGTATGGTGGATTGTCCCAATAATTCTAATTGATTGATAAATCCTTAAGTGACAAAAGCAGTTTACACAAATATAAATCCTGGGTTTCAGTAGCAAACTTCCATCATTTACTGCTAGACCTGGCTTTCCTCTTCAATCTGTAAACAAAACTCCATGTAAATTTTGAGTTGATTTCTCAACATATCACTGAAAATGAGGCTTAGTCATGCTTACATCTGAGAAAGCAGAACCACATACAATGTTACAGAATCACTGGTGAGTAATAAGATCATATGCCTTCCAACTCTGAGATACGGATTTCCTTTTGATTAGATAACTAGGCATATGCCTAATGGTTTTGCATGTCTCTTCTATGCTAGATGTCTTAACAGTTATTTTGCTGCCTTAAAGATGGAGAGTTCCAGATGGCTCCCACAATAGCCAGCTACCAAGAGTTTTGTTGTTTTTATAACATCCTAGCAAGACCAGAACAAAAACATATATATACCAGTGGGAGGGGAATCTACTGTGGCAAATGCTATCTGACTTAGTTAGCCGAAAATTACTTACCTGGCAGGGGAGACACCATGATCAGACAAGTGGTTTTCCCAGGATGAGGCTCATCCCTTGCACTCCGGGTATGCTGACCCCTGTGATTTCCCCCAATTGCAGGAAACCCAGCTGCATAATTTGTGGCAGTGGGGTTTAAAATTTGTTTTTTAATATTTTTAATGGTGCATGCCCCATCCCTGGATGTCTTCAAGGCCAGACTGGATGAGGCTTTGAGCAACCTGGTCTAGTGGAAGGTGTCCCTGCCCATGGCAGGGGGGTTGGAACTAGATGATCTTTAAGGTCCCTTCCAACCCAAACCATTCTATGATTCTATGACTTTGTTAAGAACTAAGGCTTTTTAACCAGAAGGACTAAACTGCCATTCTAAGGAGAGGGTAATGTGAGCTATTCCACTGTTTCTAGACATGTTCCTAGTCTGCTTCCATTCAAACCTATGGTTAATATCCCCATGGCAGAAGAACTGAGCTTTAGCACAGCACATTAGAGGCTGAGTTTTAAAAATTTGATTTGTTTAAGAAATCCCTCAAATTGCAAGGACAATCCTCATTTTGTTTCCTTAGAAAAGCATGGCTAAGGAAAATGATTTAAAGGAGGTTCTGGTCAATGGCAGCTGAGGCACTGAGTTCAAGTGTTGTCTATTATTCATGTCAATGTTTATTCTGGTTGAATTTTCATTTCTGAACTTTTATTTCTGGCTGAACCAGAAAACTTTCTATAAAAGGCTACTAATATTAGGAAGGAAGGAAAAGAAAGATGTTTTCTATGATTAGAAGGTAACTGAACTTCTAATAAAACAACTTAACATGTGTCCTTTTCAAGACCAAGAGCTAAAGGTAGGAGAAATTTCTGTCCACATCAAAACTTTATCCTGTTATTAGGAATGTATAGAAGAAGATAGAAAAGTACCTTTCACTGATGTTACTTGCAACACCGAATGCCCTTCAGGTATGGGAAGCATGTCTAAAGGATGTAAGAATCTGAAAAATAAAGTTGTTTCATACACTGAATATGTCATCTGTCAGTGACCTGGCAACATTATTTATATATTCTTCCTTTCTTACTCCCTCCATTTCTGTTGTAACTGACCCAAATTAACTCATTATTTGAAATCCCAGTGTGACATATTCCAATTTACACAGACCAAACCAAAAGTCAAAGAGAAAATGGCATGCAACCAGTAAGGCTCACTTTTTAATGAGGCAATTGCAGGTCGCACATGAAGCAGATATAAATCAATGTCAAGAACTATTATTCTACTTCTGTAAATGATTCAACATTTCTAAGCATTTATGAATCACTAATTGAACTTTGACTCAGTGCATTGTTGTCAATGGTACACTGGAAATTATTGTTAATTTGACACAAGGAAAGAGGAAAACAACAAGTGTTAAGATGGATATTCAGGTTAGGATTAAAATGTCAGAGCCTATTAATAGGCTATTATAATTATAATATATATAATAAAATA
>NW_010240012.1:389-8174 GCF_000690775.1 Eurypyga helias | reverse complement strand
GATCTTAGAGGTCTTCTCCAACCTTGGAGATTCTGTGATTCTGTGCGTCCGCATCCAATCCCGAGGGGATGTGAAGTGCAGGGACTGGATTCGCGTGGGAGGCTGCTGGGGGATGTAAGCGAAATTCAGGGCTTTCTGCTTGTGGGTCACAGCTTCAAAACCAATCCCATCTCAAATCCGAAAGGCCGTCAGCGTCTTGCAGTGGTGATGGGAGTTGTTGAGCGGGTACCCGGGCTTCAAAACGCTCCTTTTTATCACAAACTTGCTTGGTGATTTCAGACAAATTACCCAGCCGCCCGGGATCTCGGCTCCTCTTCTGGGATGCGGCAATCACGGTGCCTCCCTGCTAGACAGGGGGCGGTGTGAAAATAGTAATTTAAAATCTCTGGGAAGCGATCCGGGCAGGAAGAAGGCACGGCTTGCATCTGACAGCAAAACCAGAGGCTTTCAGGGGCAGATTTCTCTTCCAGGTCCGACAAAGAGCAACACACAGACTAAATACAGGTTAGGCACCGCCGCCCTCGGTGGGTTCGATTCTGCTGGTGGCTTGGCCCTCGCTGGGGACAGGCCTGGGAGAGGCTTCGCACGCCACGATATCAACAGTCGCCTAAGCACGTAAAGAGATGTCTAAATCATAGCTCCGACCGCGACGCTGATTAGCTCTTTGTGGTTGCTGCTGCAGGAGGAGGTCAGGAAATACTGAACTCTCCCATCCCTGGATTTAGTCTCTCCAGAGACTGTTGAAACACGTAGGGAGAATCGCTCTGCAGGGAGAACGCTGCAGATGCCAGCGCTGCCAGGTGCTTGGGGGTGCAAAAACAGCCTGAAAGAGTTTCCAGAGCTCAGCTTTTGAAGCAGATTTATTGAAATTGAAATATTTACAATTATCTTTAGAAAAAAATAATCTTATTCCCATTTTCCCTTCGCATTGCCCGGGTTATGTTTTCTGACAACCGCCAAAGTATGAGTAACTCTCGGGAGCTCGCAAGAGAATCCGTTGTTTTAAAGGAAAAGGGAGCATGTCTGATTTCTCTCTGTGTGAAGCTGGAAATGGAGAGCATTGTCTTTGTAAGACACTGGGACACATTTCCAAAGGTCCCTACTTCCAATTTTCAGAGGGTTTTTATCTCCCAGTATCCTTAGGAACTTTTGGGAAATGAGCTGCCAGTTATCTAATCTTGGGGGGGAAAAAAAAAAATCTTTGCTGCAGGGATTGGTGGAAGGATTGTTCCTTGGTTTCCTAAATTAATAACTTCTTTCAGATTGCTCTGACGGTTTTCCCAGTGGTGTCAGGACTGTTGGGTTTTCATGGAATCATAGAATCATGGAATGGTTTGGATTGGAGGGACCTTAAAGATCATCTAGTTCCAACCCCCCTGCCATGGGCAGGGACACCTTCCACTAGACCAGGTTGCTCCAAGCCTCATCCAGCCTGGCCTTGGACACTCCCAGGGATGGGGCATCCACAGCTTCTCCGGTTTTGTCTCTTTCCTCGGTGCGGCTGAGTCATTTTGGTTATCTCAAACCCTTCTTCGCCTTTTCCCCGCTGTTCCCCGTTGTCTGCGGTTGGTCGGTAGCGATTCATGTGCAACAGCCTCGTGTTTTCCCCCAAGAACAAACATCCAGCACTGGGAAAAGCGTAAACGCCAAAGCGAGTTGATGGGAGGTGGCGGATGGAGCTGCCGTGCGTTCTTAACTCGTGCATCCATTCGGAAACGCGGTGTGGGGGAAGGTTTGGGGCAGCCTCCAGTACAGGGCAGACAAGAAAACGTTCTCCCATCTTATTTTCCTACCACGGTTACGTATTTCACACCCCGGTTTTGACCCTTCCTCATGCAAACGGGTCCTGCCAGCTTGGAGAGCAACCTGGTCTAGTGGAAGGTGTCCCACAGCAGGGGGTGGGACTGGGGCTTTAAGGTCCCTTCCCACCCAAACCATTCCATGATTCCGTGATTGGTGGAGGCCAAAGCAAGGAGTATAAGGAGAAACCTAAGACTTCTCTCCACCAAACCCCGGGTGAAGAGGGGGTTGTGTTCGCTCGCTCACCGCTGACGCCAGGCGCCCGGTCACCCCACGCCGAGTCCGGAGAGGCTCTCGGTGAGCTTCGTGATCTCCGAGTGGCGACCGTTGCATCCTCCCGACGCTTTGGCAGCCTCGGCCTGATCACGGGAGACGTGCTCAGCAGCCAAGGACGTTCACTCGGAGCCCTTGTTTCCCTCGGTCTGTCCCGTGGCAGCGGCAGTTTCCAAGCCTCCTGCCCCGCTCCGTGCCGTGGCTGTGATCTGCCGAGGTCTCCGGAAGTACTGTACGTGACTGCGGAAGCATTTGTTGCTTCCTTCTGCCTTTCCAAAACCTCAGAACCGACATTCCACCCGTGGCGGAGCGTTCCCCTCGTAGAGCATCGCTGTGCCAGCAGCAACGCCCGGGCACGGAGGGACCATCCCTTCCGACGCCGGGAGAAGCAGCCTCGGCCGTCCCAAATCCCAGCAGCTGGCGTGTGACTCGTTGCTGATTCCGGGTGAAATCCACAGCACTTTGGTGAACGCAGCATCGCCCTTTCCCGTCCTGTTGCCTGCGCTAACCACGAATCTTTTTCTCCACACCCTTGAAGGACAATCCTACTTGAGATGCTCCGGCCGATCCGGGTGTCCGCGTGGTGAGCCCGGGGCTCTCCCTTCCTCCAGCAAAGCGCTGAGCCTGGTAGTTTGCTCCCCAAAAAACCTGGAAAAGGCTTCGCTCCCCTCAGAATTGCAGCTGGCACGTCAGCGGACCGAGGCAGTTTGGAATGTTGAGCTGAGCCGGGTTGGCTGCCGGGCACACGGGGCCGGAGGGGGAAGGAAGCTGCGCGACGGGATACGCCTCGGCTGGGCATCTTCCGAAAGGATTCCAGTGGTTGCCAAAAGGCGCGGAGGCCTGCGCCTCCCGCGTGCCTCGGGAAGTCTGTGCTGTGGAGACTTTATGAACCGTGAGCGGCTCTTTAACGACCCTGAAAAGAGTCTCATTTTCACGTGTTCCGTGACTGCTGAGCCCGAGGCGTGGAGGATGCTCCGGCTGGGGCGCTGCACGGCGCTGTCTCCGCGGGGCAGGGCTGTGTCAGAAGGGTATTTACGGGCTCGGCGCTCCCTGGGCAGAGGGGTTGCTGCCCGCGGGCGACGACGGCGCGTTCCTGCCGTCCCCTGGGGAGCATTCCCGTGCCGACTGCTCGGCCTTCGGGGCCGGGAGTGTTGAACCCTGATGCTGGGGTCGCTTTTCTCTGTCCCCTGCCACGGGCGGACTTTGAAATATTATCTAATTCAAGAAATGTCCATTATAAAGGTTTAACCGCGGCGGTGAAAAGGCAGGTTTGGGGGTTTGTCAGTGGCCTTCACCCTTACTCAGATGTCCCAGAAGAAGAGACCCAAAGGCGGTTAAATTAACCAGCCTGGAGGATGTGTCGTTTGATGGTTGAGGTGGGAGACGCTTCCAAAAAGCCTCAGCTGGCCCCTGGCTGCCTGTTTCCATCCCGGCGGGTGTGATTCCAACCGAATTGCCGGCCGTGAAGCTGGAAGGGGTTGGTTGAAACCTGCTCTGCGGAGTCCCAGCACAGCTCTCCTGCACAGCTTGATGTGGCATATTTAAAATTTAAAACCCTCTTTTAAGGACCCCGGATGAGAAATGCAGCCAGTTCTGGCTTGGAAAGTCGAAAAGCTTCTTGGGCCAGCTGTTGGCCTGACCCTTCCGCGTGATGTTTCTTTTGTGATACTTCTTGGATGATGCCTCTTTCCATGGATATTGACCACTTGGAGCGAGTCCAGAGGAGGCCACGGAGATGCTCCGAGGGCTGGAGCCCCTCTGCTGTGATGAAAGGCTGAGAGAGTTGGGCTTGTTCAGCCTGGAGAAGGGAAGGCTCCGGGGAGACCTTATTGCAGCCTTCCAGTGCCTGAAGGGGCTACAGGGAAGCTGGGGGGGACTTTTTACAAGGGTCTGTAGTGACAGGACAAGGGGTAACGGGTTTAAATTGAAAGTGGGGAGGTTTAGATTAGATATCAGGAAGAAATTCTTCACCGAGAGGGTGGGGAGGCACTGGGACAGGTTGCCCGGAGAAGCTGTGGATGCCCCATCCCTGGAAGTGTCCAAGGCCAGGCTGGATGAGGCTTGGAGCAACCTGGTCTAGTGGAAGGTGTCCCTGCCCGTGGCAGGGGGGTTGGAACTGGATGATCTTTAAGGTCCCTTCCAACTTAAACCATTCTGTGATTCTGTGATTCTGTGGGAAAGGAAGGGCTTGTAGCAACCCCCCAGGGGGGCCTAAGGAATGCTGGGGGGGCTTGTTCCAAGGGCAGGGAGTGACAGGACAAGGGGTGACGGGTTTAAACGGAAAGAGGGAGATTGAGATGGGACATCAGGAAGGAATTCTTCCCGGAGAGGGTGGTGAAGCACTGGAACAGGTTGCCCAGAGAAGCTGTGGATGAAGCCCTATCCGTGGGAGTGTACAAGGCCAGGCTGGATGAGGCTTGGAGCAACCTGGTCTATGGAAGGTGTCTCTGCCCATGGCAGGGGGTGGCACTGGGTGGGCTTTGAGGTCCCTTCCCACCCAAACCGCTCTGGGATTTGCTTAAGCCGTTGGGTGGCTGTTGCAGCTGCTCCCTGGGGAAATGCCTTACGGCCGGTTTGACCCGCTCTGGCCAAGCAGCGGTGGGGCAGACAGCGGGGCGAGCGGGCAGGAAGGGGTTACCAGCTGCACCGGGTCACTCCCCACATGGGAGATCCATTTGCCATCCCCCCCAGTTCCCAGGAAGTGGCTGGAGGGATGAGATTAAAGAGGGGCTGCTGGTTGGGGGTGGAGAGCCGTGTCCTGCTGTCCCTGCGCCGAGGATGCTGCCGTGGTGCCGTGTGCCTCCTCCCTTCCCCGGTGACTAACGTCGGCATCTGTGAGCCAGGAGATGAGGTGAGGGAGGAGGCTGCTGTGCTGGCCCCGTCCTGCCGCAGGACGCTGCGGGGTCTCCTGAAGAGAGGAAGGAGAGGGAAGAGGCTCTTGGAGAACTGAGCCTTTTCGACGAGGAAATTGGATTGCGGCTGCGGAGCCCACTTGTCTGTCTGAAGTGGAGCTGAGCTCGTTTCCAGGAGCCGTCGGACAGGGTTTTAGAGCCCTTCAGTTCCTGGTAATGATCCGCCTCCTCTCGAGAGCCTGGCGTCGGGCTTTGTTAGACCTGGGGCGCTCCCAACTCTTGACTCGCATTTCGCCGTCGTCCCCTGGTCGCTTCCTCTCTCCCTCGCAGCCTTTCTCCGGAGAAGTGACGCGGTGGGTGATTCGGGGCGGATAGAACAGCCACGTTCCTGCGTTTCTCCCCTTAAAAACACCGTAATCAGTCCAGGTGGTAACGAGTAAACACCCCCGCTCCAGCGCGGCAGCCGGGGCGGCCCAGTGCCGACTGTTGGGAGAGGCCGAGCTCCTTTCGGCACCATCCCTGCCTGGAAGGGACTTTCCTGCCTGGCCTTGGCTTCTCCAACCTGTTTGTCATCACACAGAGTTATCACAGAGTCATGGAATCGTTTGGGTTGGAAAAGTCCTTTAAGATAATTGAGTCCCACTGTTACCCCAGCACCCCCTAACCATGTCCCTGAGCCCCACATCCACACGGCTCTGAAACCCCTCCCGGGGTGGGGACTCCCCCCTCCCTGGGCAGCCCCTTCCAACCCTGACAGCCCTTTCCGGGAAGGGATTTCCTCAATATCCAACCTAAAGCTCCCCTGGCACAACTTGAGGCCGTTTCCTCTTGTCCCATCGCTTGTCCCTTGGGAGAAGAGACCGACCCCCTCTCTGCACCCCCTTTCCAGGGAGCTGTAGGGAGCGATAAGGTCTCCCTGAGCCTCCTCTTCTCCAGGCTGAACCCCCCAGCTCCCTCAGCCACTCCTCACAGGAATTGTGCTCCAGCCCCTTCCCCAGCTCCGTTCCCTTCTCCGCACACACTCCAGCCCCTCAGGGTCTTTCTTGCCGGGAGGGGCCCAAACTGACCCCGGGATTCGAGGTGCAGCCTCCCCAGTGCCCAGCACAGGGGGACGATCCCTGCTCCGATCCCGCTGGTCACGCTGTCCCCGATGCCGGCCCGTGAAACCCTGTTTTCATTCTTCTGGCAGGTGTCGGCACAAGGAACTACTACAGGAAGATTGGCTACGAGCTGGAAGGGCCCTACATGGTGAAGAGGCTGGAGTGATGCCCCAGGAGTTCCTCAGCCCCACCAGCTGCCGGGAGGAGACGACTCTCCGGGAAGGGAAGCTCGAGGTGACGATCGCAAGGAGAAACCCAATTTTGGACTTGCTTGTCCCAGCGCCGCCGGCGGCATCTCCTCCAGGGACGGCCGTTCTCCTGGCATCCGCCCCTTGTCCCGGGAGAGGTGGGCGTAACGCTGCCGGATCTCCGGGGGGGGCTCTGATGCTTTGCAGCAGAGGACCGAAGGGTCGGAGAACTGAAACCATCCGTTGTTGCCGGGGTGCTGTCGGGGCGGCGTTGACACCGTGTGGGTTCTTCTGCAACGTGAATTAATTCGTTCTCCCTGCGTGTCTCTTTGTCCTGTTTTCTGTCCATCCCAAGCGATGCCGTTTGATCCTGGTACCGTCGGAGACCAGGAGGGTTGGAATTGAGCTTAAAACTTAAACTGAGCCTCCCCGGGGACGCGCAGCCGCCGAGTACCTGCGGTCGGAAGGGACCCCCGAGGCCTCTAGTCCAGCCCCACTCTGAGCAGGTCCAGTTCGAACATCTCCAAGGGTGGAGATACTCCATGGATGTGGGGGGAGAATCCACGGCATCCCTGTTCCGATGGTTGACCGTGTGTACATTTTTCCCGGCATCCCATCTGGACTCGTGGCTGTTGCCTTTGGGCTGGCACTGTGTGCCACAGGGAACAGCCGGGCTCTGGTCGCCGAGCTTCTCCTTGCGCGTCGCATCCTCCGACGCCGAAACCGTCCTGGCAGCCTCCGCTTCAGCTCGGCGGGATGCAATTCCAGCCCCTCCCTCTGCCGCTTCCAGCCCATAGCCCCTAGATTCGGGCGGGAGGATCCGTGTGAAGCAGAGGCCTTGGCAAGGTCGCGACATCCCTTTTCCGTCGTGACAGCAGCACGACCTGCCCATGGGGGATCCCCCCGGCTCTTCCCAACTCTCCCACTCATTCCCGCGGCTGGGAAGGGTTTGGGGAGGATGTGGTCCCTAACTCGCCCCGCACGGAGCAGGGGCTGACTGCCCCGTAGCTCCTCCTCCTGCTCCTTCCTGGGGATGGGTGTGATGGTTGCCTTTTCCAGGCCTCGGGAATTCGTTCAGGAACGATAGAATTCCAGCTTCTGTTTGCAAAGGGAGTGAGCTGGGGTGTGAGGGCGAGCTGTGAGCTCAGCCCCCTCCTCCCCTCTCCCCAGCCCGTCGGTGGGACACGCGGGGCGGGTGGGCGCCCCTTGGTGTCAGTGACCGGGGGTTTCGGAAAGCATCGGGAGCCGCTGGCCTTCACAATCCCGGATGGGAGCGGCTGGAGCTCGGGCCCCCTTTGCCCCTTTTTCATGGTGTTTCAATCCAAAAAGAGGGTGGAAATCCAGAGCAGCGCCTTGCGGAGAGGTTGGTGTTCCGGGTGTGACTGTCGGGATCCTCCTGGAAACTTCCCCGGTAACGAGCGTCTCGGAGGAGGAGCGCTCCCGGGAGGAAATCTCGGGGATTCTGCCATTTGTGATCTATTGCTGCTCCCGATGGGCTCGGTGTGGGCTCAGCGGCCAGAGCCGGGGCTGCCTGGAAAACGCACGTCCTGGGCGGGGAGATCCGAAATTCCC
>NW_010240012.1:0-336 GCF_000690775.1 Eurypyga helias | reverse complement strand
CGGGGAGCGGGAAGCGGAGCGAGCCTCCTGCCCTCTACCCAGGGTACAGGCAGAGACGGAGGCTGTTGCCTCTTGGGTTGTTGAAGTGGGGGGTGTTTCTGCCCCCCGAGACACTGGGAAATGGGGCACGTGAAGCTCCCGGCGCCGGAAAAGCGGAGACGGGGAGGGACGTAGCCAGGGGAGTGCGGTCGCTGGGCAGAATCCTTAAAACTTGCCGCAAAATTGGTTGTTCTGGTGCCGCTGACATAATTATGAATCACTCTGACGCTTTCAGCTCCCACAGCCCCGGGGTTTTTTTTTCCAGGCCCTGGCCGGAAAAGCTCGCCGCATCCGGGC
>NW_010240011.1:0-1346 GCF_000690775.1 Eurypyga helias | reverse complement strand
GTCGGGCGGCTGCCCGTGCAAAGAACCCGACAGCGCGTAACGACATTTGGTTGAAAACACGTTGGTTTTCTAGGGTTCTGCTTTGCTAAATGCTGGAAGTGATTCCGGGTGCAAGGCGTTTCTCCCTTTCTTTGCGAAAAGGAACCGAGCGGGCTTATTTAGTTATATAAAGGGCCCAAAACCAAATCCAGAGGCAGGGAACCGACAGGCATCCCTTTGCTATCGTATCGGGGCGGGAGGGGGGACGAGGGGCATACGGCATCCTGTCGCTTGAGAGAGAGGATTTTATTTTACAGGGTAATCCCCGGCAAAATACTTTGAAAGTCAAACCTGCAGCCTGCAGCACGTTTTTCGAGCCTCGTATACCCTCGGTGCTGCTAATGGCAGAAGGCTTTGCTCCCTGCTAGCCGTGCTGGGGCGCCGCTGGAATAAGCCTCCCCAGCACTTGCCTGTGGCCTCTGCACTGTGCACACTCCACACGCCCAGTGAGCGACAGAGGCTTTACCTGCGCTCTGCACGTGCGACATGTAAGTCCGAACCTCGGCTCCTAAGGCGAGTCCCTTTGATTGGTAATTACTGGGGGCTTCTTAAGGAATTGGCTAGAACTTGCCCGTACTGGGTCCGCGGAAGATCAGTAGGCGTGCAACTTTCCGTCCTTGCGACCGTCTCTGGAAGGCAGGGAGTAGGAGCTTTTCCCTCGGCTCCTGCCGTCCCGCCGCAGCGGGGTACAGTTCCGAGCCTGAAATACGGGTGCGTTCAAGCACCGCCGGGCGCTTGCTCTGCGTTTGAATCACTGCTTCCTTCCCCTCGGTGCCGCCTCAGCCACCCAGGGTAAAACCTCCTAGCAGATGCAAAATAGGCACCGCTGAGGAGCGAGATGGAGAAACCGCGAATTTGAGGGGATTTCGCTTCTCTTTACTGGTTTTGATAAGGGCTTTTTTTCGTCCTTAAATCAGGCGCGCGTTGCGTTTTGTTGTACATCGTGTCATGCAATCTGCAGGACGCCTGCCTCGCTGGGGAAGGATGTCCCTGGAGATTATCTTTTATTTAAACGTCTAAGGCTATTTTCAAAGGGCGCTCGCCTTTTCGTCGCCGCGTATTAAACAGGGTCGGGGCAGGGGGAGGAAGCCCTGTGCCGCGCTTAATTCTTTCCACGTTGACTCGCGGCCAGCGCGGGGGTCCGGGGAGCGCACGGCAAGCCCTTCCTCCGAGAGGTCTGCCCGCAGCACATCCCCGGCGGCGGTACCCGGGGGGGCTGGAGCGCTCGGGTGGAGGCGATTGAAAGGCGGTGGCGGGGGGAGCGACATAAGCCCTGCGGGCGAGGCGAGGAGTCCGACAGGGGCACC
>NW_010240010.1:14195-15958 GCF_000690775.1 Eurypyga helias | reverse complement strand
GTCCCTCTGGAAGGCATCCCTTCCCCTTTTCCAGTCAGCAGGAGTTTCCCCAGACCGCCAAGACTTCTCAAATATGATGGATAGAGGTTTCGCAACCCCACCTGCCTGTTCTTTCAGGACCCACGGATGTATTCCATCGGATCCCATGGACTTGTGCACCTTCAGGTTCCTCAGGTGCTCCCAAACTTGATCCTCACTGACCACGGGCAGCATTTCAGTGTTGTAGAACACTGATGATAGTAGAGCACGGAAGGGTTCAAATGAAAGGATGATGGCTACCGTATTTTCTTCTATGAGCATTAGTCATAGATACATCCGTAGTAGTTAGAGGAATGCATATAGAATGGGAATACTGCATGTTTTATTATTGATCTGCCTTATTTAAAAGTAGAAATTCATGTTGTTGGGATTTTCTTCAATTTCAAGCAAACATATCTGGTTAAAGTAAGTTTAGAAACAACACAGGAAATACTCTTAACCCTAGGATTCTTCCCTGAAGATAAAGAGATACTCATATCTTTTTTAACTGTACTTCCTTTTCTAGCACTTACGCCACACCTCTGAAACGTTGCATTAGTTGCCTGGAGATGGCAGGTTAGTCAGAAACCTTTTACAGTGCTGTTTTTCCATCCTTCCAGTCCTTTTAAGATGTGAACTTAAGAGGAACTCAAGCTGCTATCATTGTTTCTGCAACTAACAGAAATGTTTTTAAAGTAATTTTTAGAAAAGTCTGCTTTTCCTCTGAGCTAGTTTTGCTTTCGGTAACATTTTCCCTATTTGCAAAATAAGGAAGTACTTCACATCTGGTGGTAATCGGTGAGATAGATAATGTCTGCTAGGTGCCACACATTTGTGAAGTGACTACAGAACGAGGAAGAGTGGGAAATGCTGGGTACACCAAATGGCCAAGATGAGCAAAGCAGTGTCAAACAAGATCCAATCGTATTTAATAACTTTGATTTTGGGTTCAAATAAAAATGGGAAAAGTGGCTTCCTTAGCTGTTGATAGGAGTGTCTCTCCTACTGTACTCATCAGATGCTAATAATTAGGAATGACAGCTGTTTGAAGATGACAATAATTTCAGGTGAGATCCCAGACATCCCAGGCTATAAATCGGATTTACTTTATGGAGGCTCCCTATAGCCTAAAAAAAGAGGCTGTTTGAGGATGTATTTCCTTACTTGGCAATTGCAGCCATCATGACCTTTCAACCCCGAGTGCTGGAAATTAGTTGGTGTTGGCAGAAGTAGACAAGCTGTAGTGCAGTGGGCTTAGTCTTTTATTTTACACGTGACTACTGGAATTGTAATTCCTTTTCCTTCCCACTTCTTGCAGTGTGTTAGAGGAGGTTTATTGGTAGGTTAGAAGCCAATGTCAGGTCCTCCATACAGTAAAACCGAGAGCCCACTGACATGCATCACTATGCCACGGTGTGACTGTTGCCATCCATCTTGACCAACGTGTTTGAAAGTCCAACTACGTATAATCAATTGCACTCCTAAAACTTTAATGTCTTTGACTGCAGCATGTAGCACTACATTAATTTAGCAGTGTGTTTGGCCTCGGCATTTGAGGGTCAAGAGCTTACATCACCTGGCCCAGGCAGTGCCTGACTCGGCGCTGCATAATTAATGCAGAAGCCCTTAATTCTGCTCACCCCGGGCAGAAAGCATAGCTCTGCCAAGGCAGTATTCCCTAGAGGAGAAGCAGCAGGAGAAAACATCCCCCAGACTATTGAATCCTTAACCATCGCAGGGGCTGG
>NW_010240010.1:0-14177 GCF_000690775.1 Eurypyga helias | reverse complement strand
AAGCGCTAGCCAGTTTGCACAAGGGGAGAGGGAGGGGGTAAAACCAAATGGCTTTTCAAAGGTCACTAGGAGGAAGCACACCAACACCAAGAGCATTGTTCATATTGGAAATCATTACTTGAAATCAATCGGACCCTGGAAGAGTGCACAACTAACTAAAGGATCCTCAGAAGCTAGTTTTCCGCTCGAATAAAGCCTTTGACAGTCGATGAGCCTTAGGACTTGTCTTTAATGATGAATCTCCCGTTCGTAATTTTGAGGAGAAACACGGTATAGAAGCTGTTTGTATTCAGCGGCATCGACAACAAATCTGAATCTTGCATCCCAAAAAAGGCCCGTAAGAGCAAACAGACAAAAACGTGAAATGAGCCATATGCACGGGCCGACTGATTCACACACGGGGCAGGTACCGCTCGCGTGTCCTTCCTGAAGCACAGCACACTAACGGCGGGTGACGTGCAAGAAGCAGGTACTGCTAGCTAAAATAGACTTTGCTGTGTCATAAGTTAATTTTTATTGGAAACTTTTTTTAAAAAGCTGAGTTTATAGCTTAGAAAGAAGGAAGGTTGCAAAGACGCAGCAGGCAACACTGATTAAAAACTCCTTTATTTTTTGGAGGACATGGAGAGCCAATTGAGTGACTCTGAACTAAAACCACCGTGGGTTGCAGTCTCCCGCTGAATTTCCTCTTCTGCCTCAGGGGTGGCACAGGTACACCTTGCTGGATTCCTCTGAGCGAGTTCGGAGAGCTGCAGCTCCATGAATGTCAACAAGTTTGCCATGCAAGTTTGAAGATAAATGGAAAAGAATTAATAAGCCTCAGTAATGGCTTTATAATTGGCATAGTGTAGACATTACAGGTACATAGGGTGTTAGTAATCATATTAATTATTTGTTAACAGAAAGACAAAGTAATAAAATTAAAAATCAAAAAGCTTAGTTGTTCACATGCAGATCTAGGGGGACATTTTGTAACAGAAATAATTGCTTTCACTTCATCCTCAGGGTGATATTATCTGTGTCTAATTGTTTTTTCCTGAAGAAAGCAGAGCAATCTAAAATTCTAAGTAATGCACCGCAATTGGAGGGGCGAAAATAACCACGTTTTAGCAACCTCTTACAGCCTCCCACCCCAGTGCAGTGAAAGGAAGCAGTGCTGTAGGAAGGGTAAGGATAAATGGAATTACTTTTCTATTAGAAGTATAATAGACTTTATTAGTTAGTCACCTGTGCTCAGAATAGATCTGCCGTCAGGGAGAGCAAGTAGATGAACTTGTGAGCTGTCAGGAGCAGATCAGTGTGGGCTTTTTAATAATTACCCAGTTCCAGAGAAATGTTTTAGACAAAAGCGCAGCTGCTTTATTGATGATGCCTTTTGTGCATAAGGATGAATATTCTAGTTGGTTCTTCTCGTTTTTCCATGTAAATGTAATATCATATTTCCATAAAACTCTTTTAGGAAATGGTGCCGTTCGCTATTAAAGCTTGCATAATAAAATCACTTGTCAGTTGGTGGTTATTAATAAAGTGCTAGTAGCTAAGAGGGGTTGCTGCTGGCGTTCAAGACTGGCGATGCCCTTGCCCTTTCCAAGCTGCTGTGCCACCAGCTGTCCTGGGATTTGGGGCGGCAGGGCACACAGAAGGTATCCTCTTTTTTGCACCCTGACCAGTGCTCAGCGATGAAGGCACCTGTTCGCTTCCTTGCGGTCAGAGGAGCGCTTAGAGCGCCAGATCCACTCTTCTGGCACCGTTTAATGGTCTCGATTGGCATGAGATCTGGGAACAAGAAACTGCAACTGGTGGTCAAGGGAGTCTGTGGCACCTTCGTGGCTCCTGAGGGCAACCCAGGAGTCTGAACGGAGCAGCTGTGGATGGGGTCAGTTTTGACATCAGGAAAAAATTCTTCCTGGAGAGGGTGGGGAGGCACTGGGACAGGTTGCCCAGAGAAGCTGTGGATGCCCCATCCCTGGAAGTGTCCAAGGCCAGGCTGGATGAGGCTTGGAGCAACCTGGTCTAGTGGAAGGTGTCCCTGCCCATGGCAGGGGGGTTGGAACTGGATGGTCTTTAAGGTCCCTTCCAACCCAAACCATTCTGTGATTCTATGAATATTACACGTTGTGTACAGCCACCTTTCTTGGGGCACAAATATTGATTCCAGCCCGCCACCATTCAGCTGCTCTTCTTCCTGCCCCTACAAAGCATGGCAGAACCTGGAGTTAAGGACTGAGCCTTTACAGAGCTTTGCCAATTTATATTTAATTTAATTTTGGCACTGTAGCCCAGTGACAGAGCAACTTGTGCAGCAGAACGGGATTCTGGATATAGAGCTGAGCTAGTTCTGGCAGCAGTGATAAGGAGGAGAAGCTAGCATGCTTAAATTTGTTTTTCAGGGCTGGCTAGGGACTGGCTTTAGATCAACTCCCTTAGGAAGATCTCATCCCCACCACAGAGAAAGGAAGCAGAGCAGTGCTAAACCTAATGGCAGGCTTGACGCTGGGGCCTCTTCCTACACGCTGCTAGGCAGGAGAGGAGGTTGACTGGCTGAGACCATTGAGCCGCTGCTCTTCTCCATGGAGTGGATGAGCAAGATCCTCATTTATCCCAAGCTGCATAGGTATTTACTGAGCAAATACCCATTTACCCATATTTCAGCTACAGGCTCAGTTTGGATGTTACGGGAGAATAATCAATTGTTGTAGTTGCAAATTTTTGCAAATGATGGGAACGAGGGTACCATAGAGAGGCTGGAAGACTTGTATTATGCTTGTGTTTTCAAAATCCTCTTTTACTGCCTCTTCTTGTGAATTTATGAATCTAAATGTGACAGGATTTATCAGGATTCCAAAGAACAGAAGAGAAAAATAATTAACTCTGTGTTCTGATTAACTAATATCACACTTAGAAAAAAGGATAGATCGGGTTCTGTGAGAGGGTGGGGGTTTTTCATCTTTATACAAAGTCCTGGACCATGACTGTAGCCAGAGGCAAGATGTTCATCGAGGTCAGTCCTGGATCTGGTTGTGTTGACAAGCTTTCTGGTGCCAAGTTGTTTGGAAGTGATTGCCTCTCCTTCCGCCTCCCCTGTCTTTCTTCAGTGTCTCCAGCAGCCCAATGACACGGAAGATAAGGGGAATTTCACTCCTTTCTGCAGCACTGCAGGTGGTCATTTTCTGGGATCATTTGGATATGTTCTTCTAACAAATTCCATATATTTCACCAATAGATCCTAGAACCATAGAATGGTTTGGGTTGGAAAGGACCTTAAAGATCATCCAGTTCCAACCCCCTGCCATGGGCAGGGACACCTTCCACTAGACCAGGTTGCTCCAAGCCTCATCCAGCCTGGCCTTGGCCACTTCCAGGGATGGGGCATCCACAGCTTCTCTGGGCAACCTGTTCCAGGGCCTCACCACCCTCTCCGGGAAGAACTTCTTCCTGATATCCAATCTAAACCTCTCCGCTTTCAGTTTAAACCCGATGCATCAACTTGGCAGCGCAGCAGCTTTTAAAATAGCAAGTATTTTTAGGCTCTTCGTCGTCACGTCAAACCAGAGCTTCAGACCTAAATGCCAAGACAGAACACCATTGTTTTTAGCTCATCTTGGGTTTCAGTGTTGTACCAGATTGCCACTCAGCTTTGTGTGACTAAGCACCGTCTCTAAAGCATGGCAGCATAATAGGATGGTACGTGCTGTGAGGTGTCTCAAGGATAAGTTTAGAACAAAGACAATTCATTAGCAGATGCATCTCAGCATTACTCTTGCTCCTTTTTCTCATGCGAATAGCGTTCTTTATCTCACAACACCAAGCAGAGACAGACCAAAATAGCAACAAGTTATTTTGTCTAGATTATATGCACGATCTCTGCAGTAGTGACTGTCAAACTGAAGCCGTATTTTATTTCTGCAGCTGGTTCTCCAGTGCTCTAACACTGTTACTAATAGTACCTGTCACTTGGACAGCCCCTCAGAGTTGTAAGGAGTTTGATAAACCGTATACAAACTTACTGGAAAGCATCAAAATGAAGTAAATACTCTGCTTCTTTACCGGTGAAACTAAATTCTTTAAATTGCTTCATAGCCTGGATTTGCCTTTAGCTTAGCGAAACAATCCTGCAGACCAGCGAGTTCCCCGACTTGCTTTGTACTCACCTTTTTGGTAAATCATTTCTACTGTTGTAGTGTTGGTAGAGCTTAATCGTACGTAGACTGGAATGGTGTCCCTGCCCAGGTAAGGTCCCTTCCAACCCAAACCAGTCTGTGATTCCATGAAAAAAGTATATAGAGTATCCGTGTCAGACTTTCTGGGACACTTTTAATTAAGAGGCTAAAGTGATTTTGAACAAACGCTGGAGGGCATTTTGTTAGTAGTGCTAAAATGCTGCTAATAACCGAAAAAGCTCCCTGCAGTCCATGATTCTTGTTGATTTTCGGACGAGGGGGAATGGTCTCAAGCTGCGCCAGGGGAGGTTTAGATTGGACGTAAGGAAGAAGTTCTTCACCGAAAGGGTTATCACACACTGGAACAGGCTGCCCAGGGAGGTGGTGGAGTCACCATCCCTGGATGTGTTTAAGAGACGGGTGGATGAGGTGCTGAGAGATATGGTTTAGTGGTGGACAGATACGGTTGGACTGGATGGTCTCTAAGGGCTTTTCCAACCCAGTGATTCCATGATTCTATGATTTTGGTGAAGCAGTAGGAGCAGCAGACACATGCCCGTAGAGCGCGCTCTGTTTCTCAGCATCGTTCTTATCAGCTTATCGTTTCAACTTGCCACCAAGCAGGTGATGTGACAGGAGGAGCGTGAGCTATTCTCACAGTGTGATTACAAAGCTGGAAGAATATGTGGGGGGGGGGGGAAAATGCATGCTGGAAAAATGTGAAAACTTCTGATACCCCTCTGCATTTCTGAAGGCTCAGCTAACATGGGTGGTGTCTATCCAGGGTAGAACACACAGTTCTGTTCACTAATTTTTCTCAGTTTTAAATGAAATCGTTAAGCCTTGACAGCCAGTGCTTATGTTGTCAGCTCCTGGATTCCCACCGATGCGAGGCCAGGCAGGCTGTGCCGCAGAGCCCCTGCCCGCAGCCTGTGCCGGCATCGGGACGGGTGGAATAACCGCCTGGCTATGCCTGCTGGGCCCCTGCACCCTGTAGCCTCTCGATGCTCTCGCCAGCCCGCCCGTACCAGTCTGTTGAGATTACAAAACCGTTTTTCTGCGCCACAAAACCAGGTACCTGAAGTTACAAGGTACAAAGATTGCCCAGTGCGATCTCTGCTGCTTCCAAACTCCCCTCGGCCCTGAGGGGGTCAGTGCCAGGACAGGCTACCTGTGCCCTCCCAGCAGACTCGGCAAGCCTTCGTGGTATTCCTGGGTTGTGTCAGTACTGAAAATAGTTCGTGTTTTGTTGTAAATTACTGTTATTTGCCAACTTCCAGTTTCGCAGTTCCCACTGCACAGAAATGAAGGACCCAATTTTTCCTTTGTATACATCGGTGTAAATCAAGGTTTAACTCCAACGAAGTCACTCTAATCACAAGTGTAAAACTAGGAGGAATGAAAGGAAAATCAGGCTATAAACTATTTTGTTTTTATTTTTAAATAGCAAAATTAATGCTGTTGCTCTGCAGACACGGGGTGACCCGCAAGCACTAGCTCATGCGTTACTAATGCACCTCCATTTAAATGCAGATTTTTTCCTCCAAACACAGAACTTCAGGGAAATCCTCTCCAGATAAACTGTAATAGGATACCAAATGGTAATTCAATATTTCAATTTAACTTGTGTTTCAGCTTATTGATCTTAATTTTCTATCATGTTGATGCAGCGTTTTCCTAGGGGGAAGAGGATTACATTTACTATAATAAGGCTTTTAATTAATAATTAATTATTTTGATATTCCAAACATCCATGCCCGCAGCAGCAATCTGCTTGTATTCCTGTACCTATTTCTATTTTTAGTGGTGGAAATCAGCAAGACGTGGCTGTACACACTGCAGGAAGTAACTGAGAGATGCGGGTGAGGAAGGAAAGCATAGTACAGGTATTACGGCACCTCCGTGGGACATGCTTATTGTGACAGTGTTTTGGTCTCAGTCATTCGTGGCCAGAGTAAAAGACCCTGATTTGTGGTGAAATCCCACAAAATGGGGACCCTTGTGCTACGCCGCTGCATTGAAGGGCTTTCCAAAAGGCTTCCGTTTTCCTACGTCTCTTCAGATAAAGACGAGGCGTGACTGTTCAACCATTCTCACACCAAAATCACTTCCTTCGCCAAATCCACTTCTGGTAAGGAAGGCCTTGCCCTCTGTGAACTCTACTTCCAGCATGACCATTAGATACTCCAGTTAAATGCCTCTCAGCTGTCCAGATCCTGCTGGGGTGTTGGTATAGATGGAGGAATAGCAGAGCAACCCAAGTCATTTAAATTAATGACATTGTTTGCTTTTGCCATATATGATATGTTAAAAAGACATTTTTTTGTCTGTATATGCCTCTCAAGCCCTCTTAAATGCAGCTTATAATATTTACAGGAGACTGTGATGTAAGCTCTCTTCTGTTGGACTAAACTTTATATACAACATCTTCAGTAGTACAAAGAAGTCGTAGAACCACAGAATGGTTTGGGTTGGAAGGGACCTTAAAGATCATCCAGTTCCAACCCCCCTGCCATGGGCAGGGACACCTTCCACTAGACCAGGTTGCTCCAAGCCTCATCCAGCCTGGCCTTGGACACTTCCAGGGATGGGGCATCCACAGCTTCTCTGGGCCACCTGTCCCAGTGCCTCTCCACCCCCTCTGTGAAGAACTTCTTCCTGATGTCCCATCTAAATCTCCCGTTTCAGTTTAAACACCTTTTTTTTGCAGCACCTAGCATGACAAGGCACGATCTAGTTATAATTAGAGTCCACGCTACTTGTTCAGAAACTCCCAACCATGGTGGAAGTATATGATGAGGCTTTAAAATACATTTTTAGGTTTGGCCTTTGATGGTTGATTTGTTGGATTTTTTTTTTTTATACAGCTTGATTACTTACGGGGTGCACTTGGTTCACATTTCCAAATGTTGTTCCAAATGGCAACCATAAGATTCATCCACTTTCAAAATGATATGCCTGGGATTAGCCTTTTCCACGTGGCATCTGTAGAAGTGTGTATTTTTTTAAAAAACTTATCAAGAGCTGAGCAGTAAAACAGTGGAAGTAGGCAGTCTCAGGGTTTAATGTCCTTTGGGACAATTGTAGGACAAAGGTCCTTTGACCTATAATTTGGTCAGCAAAAGGAATGTCTAAGAAATAATGATCTTTGTGATCATGCTCCTTTGGGGAGCTCACCTATGAGCCCTCCGATTTCCCCTCTAAATTATTTCCAACGTTTTCAAACCCTGACAGATTCAACCACCTGCTACATAAAATAACAACTTCTAGAAAAAACATTTCCTCCACTACCACATCCAAATACACCCTGCCCATGACCGTGATTTTGGTCTGATCTATTGCAGTCCATCAGGCAGGGATGAGAATCCTTCATTACTGATAAGAACACAGAGCACACCCTAAAAACTTTTCTTGTAATAGATTTTGTTGGGGGTTTTTTTTGTTTGTTGCTGGGGTTGGTTGGTTGGTTGGCTGTTTTGGTTTTTTTCCAAAAGGCAGGAATAGCATTTGCTTTTAATTTTGAAGTAGAGAGTTGTCAGACTTCAAAACACCACCACTGAACTACTACTTAGGTACCTTCTCGTGTAACCACTCGTGACCCCCAGTTTTCCCTGGAGGCCTGGCCACCTCAGCACCACCGAGGCATGCCGACTCCATAGATGGAGAGGAATGAAAAACAGTCCGGCTACGATGGAGGAGCCGGGCAGAGGATATTCCTCATCCACAGTCGATTATCAGTAACCACAGTTCAATTGGAACCAAAGGACTATGCAAAACTTCCGGGGAAAACAATGTCTTAACACTGCTGGAAGGGATGGGGGGTGGTGTTCACAATCGCTTCTGGCTTTATCCAAATCAGCTCTTGAAGGTTCTCAGGGAAAAACAAAAGACTACTTTTTCTCATGAAAAAACAAGACTCCTATTTTTCTAAAAGAAAATCATCGGTGATTCAAAATACAAATTGCTTTAATTAGAGAATTCTAAAAATCCCAGGGGTTTTAAGATTTACATTTTCTAAAAAATAAAAATCACAATGTGACATCCTATAAAATCACTTTTGGTACCCATCAGAACTACACATACTGAATATTAGAAAGCGAAAAGGCTGATTTATTTGGAAGGCACTTCAGCAAAATCATCTCAATGGTGAGGAGGGTGCGGGGGGGGGAGCTGGAATAGGTTTTTCCCCAAGGCACGCGCTCTTGCTAGGACTTAGCAAGTTAAGACTGACAGCCTTTTAAAAAAGGGAATGGATCAGGTATGAAGTGCTACCACATCCCACCTCTCTGAGCTTGTGAACTCCGTAAGGCACCACACAGCAGGAAGCTTTCCTAGGAGCCGTCCCTACGTACATCCTCCTGCTTCCTTCACTGCCTTAAACCCCGTTTTTCACGTTAATTACCCCTCATGGATGGGACGGAAAGCATGCATTTTTAATTCCGTTAGTTGAAACGCTGGCTGGCTGCGAAACGCAGCGCCTGGAATGGGTCCATTTGAGCAGTACTGCTTTACAGGTTTTGCATCTTTTCAGCCTTTTCCACCGTTTATCCCTGCAGAGAAGAGTTTGGTAGAGAAAGAGAAATGGCTCCACCTAGTGGGAAGAACTTTATTTACAGAGAAAAAAAAAAGGCAAGATTTTCACTAGATTTGATGCATGGAGAAATACTGCTGTAGATTTTGTTTCACTAAGCTGCCCTGTTGTTCTTAATTCTTCCCTTCTTCAGAGCCTTTATTTCCTATGCAGAGCTGAAACATTAAGAATTATTCTGACAGACTTGAGTGATGACACTAAATGAGGGGGTTTATACAAAAGACGACTGAGAGTTGATACACCAAGTTCTTCCTCCCACCTCAAACTTCAATGTATAGTAACCAAAAATGGGTAATTTGTTTGTGTCAACAAATGTTTTAAACGATATGAGGTTCTTTCCTACTTAAAACTGACTGGAAACATTGTTGGGTGTCCCTGCCCATGGCAGTGGGGTTGGAATTAGATGATCATTAAGGTCCCTTCCAACCCAAACCGTCCTGCGATTCTGTGACACCTTGATGGCAACATTTCACACAACATTTTGGGAGTATTTTTACACGGGGAACCCTGCCCGTGTGTTACCTCATCTCCACTAAATGACCCGTTTGCCCACAAAGGGTGAAATCTGGGTTCTCTGGCAACTCAGTCCAGCGCATCAGCCTCTGGCGAGGCACAACCCCGTCGGCTGCTGCCGCCTCTTCCAAAGCCAAACAACAAAACTCACTCTTCCTGGCATTTGTCTGGGAGCCTGCCTAGCACTGTTGTGTCCCAAACATCATCCTGACAGAACTCAGCACCTTTATTTTGGGTACATAATCGATCTAGTGCAACACTTCTTCCCCCCTTCCCTCCTTTGGTCTCAGCTCGTCTGTGTAACCCTTAAACACATCAGCTAAACCAATACAGAATGTTTTTTTACGACTTCACAGGTATTTCAGAATTACCATCACAACTCAACTCCTAGTTGTGTTAAACTCTCCTTAGAGCAATGCCCTGGGGTTTCTGGCCCACAGGGACACTCACCTCGCTGGGCAGGCCGTAGATGGACAGACGCAAGCGACTTTCTTCGAAGCAAAAGCCGTTAAATAATACCACTTTCAACTGCTGGCCCTCACTCTAGAGCTGTTATTTTAAGAGATTATGGGCACGCTGGTGAGCTAAAGCAAATCCCATGTTTGAAACGACAGAAGATCCTCTGCCTCATTTTACTTTAAATACCGTGTCTAGCACTGGTACTTCAGCTGATGCTAATGAAATAGATTTCCAGATGTGAAACTCTGGGGATCACTCAGCAATCTGCTTTTGCAATAATCTGCTGTAAACTCAAAATGCTGATTGGGGGATTAACTATTCATTTATTCCCTCTACAGGTCATTGGATAGAGTCGCATACAAGGTTTCTAATTAATATTTAACATAGCTATTTTAGATGTTGTTCGTCTGGGTTAGACTCACTCAGCTGTTTCACCCCTCCTCTGCGGGAGCAGCAATCACCACAACAACCAACGCACATCGACACTTCTGTTTCGTCACTAAGCCTTTCCCTTGTTTTTTTGTAGCTAACCAGGTGCTGAAGTTTGGAAAGCTCATCAGCACCTCCAACACCTACGACGGGTCCGGGATCGTGGCCATCGAGACGGACAAGCCTTTGCTGTGGACGATGGCTATCAAAAGATAAGAGGAGCTACAGCTGCCTTTTCCGACCCCACTCCAAGTTTCACTGGATTAAGAGAGTAAAGCTGTTCCTTAAGACATAAGCAGGCCCCGATTTATGCACCGAATGGAAAACATGTCTGAAATAAAAGTCACTTGAGATCAAATCAGGATGAGCAGCAACAATTTAGTACATCATTCTGGTACCTCACACTGCTTAGTCAGACGGCACAATGAGCTGCCACCCAATGCAGTCACAAACAGGTGAAGGTAAAGAAACTGCTGCTGCTGCTGCTGATCTGGTGAGTTCAGACTGTTCTGACAAGTATTTTACTCCAGTACTGAACTGCTTTTTCCCCTTTTGCCAAAAGGAAATACAGTTCCCAGTTGTACGCAGTATAACTCTCTTAAAAGGTGGTGGCACTAAGAGTAGTTCATCTCAGTTTTCTTTGTGGCATAGCTAGGTGCTGGAGAAGGTTTCTCAAGGAAAGCAGTAATGGAACTTTTCTACTCACGAAGCAAGTTTGGGTACTGAAGCAGCTCCAGTTCTGCCGTAATACCAGTATCAGATTTCCCAGTATAAAGTGCTTTTAAAGTCTGTAACAGGAGTAGCACTGTAACTTCTGCAAATACCAGATGCTTACGGTAAGCTTTCTGGAGTGAAATACAAGTTTCTTAATCTCACACTGAGGAGAAAGAGCATTGCAACTCCCAGAGTTCTCGCAGGGTTAGCTTTTAAAATCAAAATGTTTAACCCTTTAATAATGGAGAATTCCAGGGCAGCAGTTGGCGGTTCGCTGAAGGACTGCTCAGCATCTCTGACAAGTAAACTAACCTCCAACCCTACCTGGCAACCAAGTCTGGCTTTCTTAATTATGCCATCAGAATGAGGACTGGCAACCTAAGTTCCTCGTGTGATAGAGTGCTTTTTCCAGACGAGTACATAATACATCCTAACAGGAATTCCAAATGCAGAGAGGAGTTAGGGGTGAGGATGGCGATTCCAGAAACGAGCGACAAGAACTTCAGCTGACAGACTTCTAACTCACCACCTGAGAGCGCACGGTAAATGCTGTTTTCTTGCTGCCTGCTTTTGCTGGAACGATGCTGTTCACTAAGCAGCAGATTAAGGACTGGAGCAGCTTCTGAGGAGAGGCTGTACCGTTGTCGCCCTTGGGAGGTTTTCAGACCTGAGTCAGCCCTACGCGACCTCGTCAGAACCCAACACTGGCCCAGCGTTGAGCAGGAGGTTGGACTGGAGACCTCCCAAGGCTCCTTCCCACCTGAATGATTCTACTTTAGAGTTCCAGGAAGTAATAAAACAAACAAAACACTGTGCTACTACCAAAAAAAAAAAAAGCCTGTACTGCAGGCAGGTATGACCGCCTACACTTCCAAAGAGGAATAAGATGACAAGAGAGTCTGAAAACCCAAACTGAGCTTGTTTAATAGCAAACAAGTTACAAAGGTGTGAGACTTTGCAGCAAGCGTCACCGTGTCTTGTTTTTCATGAGGAATATTCAGCCGCCTCTGTTGAGAGAGCAGAGCAATCAGTTTCAACTGATCAAGCGTGAGCCAGCGATCCCATCCATCCTCCCACCACTGCCTTGTTAGGACAAACGTTACTACCCTTACAGCTTGTCTCCTACTTCCAAACATTGCCCAGAGGGCCGCTCGCAGGTCTAAGCAAGCCACACGCCACGGTCACGGAAGTGACCTGTTCCACTGCTAGAAAAGGGATTACGTGTCCGTTACGTTACTGCCCCCAGTTTATAAGATCCAAGTCAGGTAACTGTTCTATGGATAAACACACACCCAGGAACTGGCAATCAAAACACCTGAGGTTCAGTTTCGAAGCAGAATACTCACAACAAAATACATAACTACAGATTTAATACTTTGCAGCATGCTACGTTAACGATCAACTTCCTGATCAGGTCCTGTGAATCAAGTAATGCCTGTCATACTACACCAACATGCGAAATGCACAGATCCTAAAGCGACGTGGATCCTGTAGGGCTCACCAACATCCTCTGTTTAAAGCCAAACAGGTAAAAATGAATGTAAAATTCAGTGAAATTGAAGGTTCGTATTTACTTACACAATGATATTGTTGATGGGGATATGGATCAGTTTGACAAAGAAACCAATAAATCCCATTATCGCAAAGCCTATTGCTGTTGCCATGGCAATTTTCTGGAACTCTGCAAAGACAAACAAAAAAGTTTAGCCTAGGAAGCCTGGTGTAGGGCACAGCGGTGACGTGCACTAACTGCAGTGACCGAAGGAGAGATCTGCCTTCAGAAATCGGTGACATAACCACAGGAAGCGGAGCAAAGGCAAACTGCACTGACGTGGAGAAACAAATCTGCTTTTTCAGGAGAGAGATGAGATTTTAAGGGAGATGATGCCGCTTTCCACAAAGCATGGCTGATGGCGATTTTTTTAAACAGTAAGCAGAATCAGAAATACCCACAGTCTGTAACATTTAGTCCTTTATCTTCCCTTCATAACCCTGCACGACCTGGAAATAATCCCCAGTACAGTATCAAAAATGGAGAAGCTGCAACTCTCTGTCACGTACTTAAGTGATATGCTCCACTACTTCAGTGCAGCAACCGTGAAGCGGATGAAGGCCAACAGCCCCTCACCGCCCCACCAGTCTGACAACGAGCAAGGTTCTGTACGGATCTCAAAAGACGTCAGTGAACTTCCTCACGGGCGTGTGAATAAAGCGTTGTCACTGCCCCCACGCTGACTGCAGTCAGGCAAATGCGACTACTGCATTTCTCACTTCAGAATGCATACACGTTCTCCGCAGATCACTTAATGGAGGAAAATTATTACTTGCCTGTCTTAAAATGGCTAATTTCAGCTACTTAGCCTGTTTCATAAGGTGAGTTTTAGTCCCACTCTCACATACCTGCCCGAGTACGTACCAGAAAAGGGCACACTCAAGTTTCTTATGCCCAGAACCATAAACCCATTAACAACTGGACAACTGTCAAGTTTAAATCTCATATTGGAAGGTGAGAAACATCCATGACAGATACATCAAGTGACATATGGAAAAATACACAGTAAAATATATGATGAAATAAGGGCTGTGTTCTGTTTTATCTTGTGCTTTACCTTTCCTGTCAGGTTTGGTGCATCTTTTAACAAGCCGTATGGAGTCTTTTACAAACTGACGGCTGGGTTCCACGAATTGCATTACCTGATCCATGATTACCTGCAAACAGGAATGGATTTAGCATTGGTGGTGCCACGTATATACTGAAAGAGATCATTGTTTAATTACAGAGGTATCACAGAACAGTTTGGGTTGGAAGGGACCTTAAAGATCATCCAGTTCCAACCCCCTGCCATGGGCAGGGACACCTTCCACTAGACCAGGTTTCTCCAAGCCTCATCCAGCCTGGCCTTGGACACTCCCCGGGATGGGGCATCCACAGCTTCTCTGGGCAACCTGTGCCAGTGCCTCCCCATCCTCGAAGGAGAAGCAACATTACAAAAACCTGTAAAGACTTGAGATAATTTTAAATGTCTAAAAGATACTTGCACTTTGCAGAACATAAAGACACTGTGTCAATATATAAACGCGGTGACCTACCAGTACCTACAAAAAATATGAAAAAATGTGCCTTTCAGCACAGAAGAGGAAAACAACCGCTCTGCCACAGCCTGGTTTCACCTTCTGTTTTTTCTGTGAAAACGACCGAAGATTTCTGAACAGCCAAAGTCACCCGTTTCAGGAGATGCCCAAGGCACAAGCCGGCGGAGGGTGGCGAGCACTGCCCCAAGTGCCACGGCCGCGCTCCCAACACGCGTCTG
>NW_010240009.1:372-751 GCF_000690775.1 Eurypyga helias | reverse complement strand
AGACCAGAAGGAAGAGCCTGGAAATGGTTCTGGAAAGAGCCTGGAAACGAGGCTGGGAGCACCCTGGGCTATGGAAGGGGTCCCTGCCCATGGCGGGGGGTGGCACAGGACGATCCTTAAGGTCCCTTCCCACCCAAACCGTTCCATGATTCCGCGTCACCCGGGCGTGACGCCAACCCACCTTCCCCGGCTCCGTAACGCTTGAGCCGGGAAACTCCAGACCCACGGCCTCTCCCTTCACCCCCACGTGCACACGGAGCCACTCGATTCCCGACAGACCCTACGTCACCCCCGAGTTTCCGACCCGGCGACGCTGGGAGCGGGATCCATCCCTGCGGGGAAAGCACTCCGGAGCGCTCCGACGCCGACATAAACCGCC
>NW_010240009.1:0-206 GCF_000690775.1 Eurypyga helias | reverse complement strand
GCGTTTGCAGGCTCTATTGTGCTATTTAATCATCTTTTGCAAAATTTACGGTGCCACAGAAGGAATCAATACGGAATTTACCACGTTCCCTGGTAAATATGAGCACGGAGAGGCACTCTCGCACGACACTTCGCCTGGGATGGATGTGTTATAGCTCCAGGCCCGGAGCGAACCTCCCGGATGGAGCTACCCAGGCGGCGCCGACC
>NW_010240008.1:0-2471 GCF_000690775.1 Eurypyga helias | reverse complement strand
GCGCTGTGCCAGCTTCTTCCTGGGAAGGAATGAAGCTCATCTCAGAGTTAGCAAGTAAATTAATACTGCACTGCTTTTCTCAATCGCATACTTAGCCATATCAGTTTCTGGTCCACATGCATCTTCTGTTCTTCTATTTCTCTACATACTACATCATTTTGCCTTTCTCTGGCCCTCCCCACATTTCTCTGGTTGGTCAATTTTGGATTTGTGTGTTATGTTTTTATGGGATTTTTTTTCTCTGTTCCAACCCACATGCATTATAGAATCATAGAATCATGGAATGGTTTGACTTGGAAGGGACCTTAACGACCATCTAGTTCCAACGCCCTGCCATGGGATGGAGCATCCACAGCTTCTCTATGCAACCTGTTCCAGTGATTCACTACCCTCTCCGGGAAAAACTTCTTCCTGATATCTAATATAAATCTCCCCGCTTTCAATTTAACCCTGTTACCTCTTGTTCTGTCACTATAGGCCCTTGTAAAAAGTTCCCTCCCAGCTCCCTTGTAGGTTGCCTTCAGGTACTGGAAGGCTGCAATATGGTCTCCCTGGAGCCTTTGCTTCTCCAGGCTGAACAAGCCCAATTCTCTCAGCCTTTTATGATAGGAAAGGTGCTCCAGCCCTCTCATCACCTTCGTGGCCTCCTCTGGACTCGCTCCAACCGGTCTATATCCTTCTAATGTTGTGGATTCCACAGCTGGACACAGTACTCCAGGTGGGGTCTCACAAGAGCAGAGTACCGGGACAGAATCACCTCCCTCATTCTGCTGGCCACACTTCTCTGGATACATCCCAGGATACGGTTGGCTTTCTGGGCTGCCAGTGCACACTGCCAGCTCATGTTCAGATTTTGTCCACCAGTACCCCCAAGTCCTTCTCCTCAGAGCTGCTCTCTATCCATTCTCTGCCCAGCCTGTACTTGTGCTTGGGATTGCTCTGATTCAGGTGCAGGACCTTACACATGACCTTGTTGAACTCCATGAGGTTGGCAGTGGCCTACCTCTCCAGCCTGTCCAGGTCCCTCTGGATGGCATCCCTTCCCTCCAGCGTGTCAAATGCACAACACAGCTTGAATACATTGTCTTCCTTCCTGACACCTCACTCCAAAGCAAAATATTGGCTTCTTCCTGACAATATCAGAGTGGTCTCCTCAAATTACTGTTCTTAGTATCTGCCAATATTCCCTCTTCCCTCCAGCGTGTCAAATGCACAACACAGCTTGAATACATTGTCTTCCTTCCTGACACCTCACTCCAAAGCAAAATATTGGCTTCTTCCTGACAATATCAGAGTGGTCTCCTCAAATTACTGTTCTTAGTATCTGCCAATATTCCCTACGTACTTGGCCTCCTCCAGCTCCTCTGTGCGCTGAATAGCGTCCGTCTCGTATTTGGTTCTCCACTGGGCCACTTCACTGTTGGCCTTGGACAGGGCACGCTGCAGCTCCCCCTTGGCTTCCTGCTCCTCCTCATATTGTTCCCGCAACAAGTCACAGTCGTGGCGAGCAGACTGCAAGGCATGGGCCAGGGCATTCTTGGCCTGCAGTAATAAGAGTATTAGGACAGTGAATGGAAATATCCTGGGAAATTTCCTGACGGAATTCGTATAGGATTCTGGATTATTTTTGTGTGCAAAATGACAATACTTTGAATGGGGAAAGAAGCTGTAATTGACAAAAGAAATAATGGATAAACTCTGGGGAATAGCTAACATGAGAAGACTTGCACTGAATAACCTAAGTGTTTTTTTCCTTTCCCGTCATGGTAGTTCTGCAGTTGAATAAGTATCTGAAGCACACCTTAGACAGGAGAATTCTAATGGATAAGATAGAAAAGGGAAAGCCTTCTCACTTTGATCTCTTCCTCTAGATGCCTCTTGAGTTCCTCAATCTGTTGGGTGAATGCCTGCTTGCCTCTTGACAGCTGAGAAACCAGAGCATCCTTCTCCTCCACCTGGCGTGAATATTCACCTGGAAGAGTTTTCAGGCACACAAGACTTTTATTGCCACTAATGACAGTATTGTGGACACTTGGAGTTGTAAAACTAGAGAGTTCGTAGATCCTGCAGAAGCTTATCGTCCCCTTACAAGCATTTCTCATTACACGGGATATAAAGCACATCAGACAGACTATGTGCCCAGAAGGATCTTTTGTGCAATAACTCCCTGAGGGTATTCACTTGCACATGAGGGGTGTGTATGTCTTACCTGATTCTGTCTGCAGACGAGCTCTTTGAGCATTGAGGTCATTGATCATGCGCTGATGCTCCTCTTCTTTTGTCTTAATCTCACTTAGCTGATCTTCCAGTGTGCGACACATCTTCTCCAGGCTTGCCTGTGTATCAACATACAGAAAGAGAGGGTTAACCTTCCACTCTCCTAATGCTAGCAAGTGCAAGAACTTGTATTGTATTACACTGAGTTAATAAGCCTGTAAGGTATGGTTGTACCTTGGCTTTGGAGACAGACT
>NW_010240007.1:385-623 GCF_000690775.1 Eurypyga helias | reverse complement strand
TTACTTTTCTAATAAAAGCTGTCTTAACCGATAACCTGCCGTCTCCCCGTTGGCATCTGGGGGATGGAGAGGGATGATGCAACAGCTCCTGGCCTGTCTGAAATCCCCGCTGGCGTCCCCTGGGAGGCCGTTTTCCTGCTGGGAGCTGAAGGCTTTGGGAACGGGGGAAATCCCACTCCTGATTGCGCCCCACGGGGCTGTGACTCAGGAGGCGCTGAGTCAGGGCCCCCCAAACCAG
>NW_010240007.1:0-255 GCF_000690775.1 Eurypyga helias | reverse complement strand
AGGGGGGTCACACCTGCCAGGAGGAGCGCTCCCCCAGCTCCAAACACACGGAAAACGAACCAATTACCCAAGGCTGCAATTAGAGCTGCTGGGAGAAAAGGCTTTCGCCGAAGTGTAATTAAGCCGCTTGGCGAGCGCGGGGCCTTGGCGGAAGGTGTGGGGATAAAACCAGCCGGGACACAAACAAAATTCCCTGCAGCTGGAAGTTCCTTCTGGCTTGAGCGTCTGTTCTGGGGTTGGTCGGGGGGTTTTTTC
>NW_010240006.1:295-1034 GCF_000690775.1 Eurypyga helias | reverse complement strand
ACATCAGGAAGGAATTCTTCCCACCCAGGGAGGGGCACAGGGATCGACAGGGGCTCGTCTGCCCCGAGCGGCGGCTGCCGGAGCTGGGAGACAAGTGGCGCTCGCAGAGGGTTCGGCACGTGGGAAGATCGGACGGCTATTGCTTCGCATCACCCCAAACTGCCTGCTTTCACCCCCCTTTTGTTTTTTACAGGGTGTTGTGCTGCTTTTTGTGCATCGCCCTGTGCGAGAAGGGCTGGCGGGGTCTGAGTGAGCCACGTCTCGTTCCCAAACCCTGGACACTGAACCCCCCGGTCTCAGGTGCCTTCCCTTCGCCGTCGGCTGAACGAGCTCTGCCTAACGAGCCTTTCCTCGTCAGCGACGAGTCTGCCGCGCGCGTCCGCGTCCCTCCCGTGCTGGGAGACGAGGAGCAAGCCCGGGGCAAAGTGCGGGGCAGCTGATTCAGCCCCCGGACTCTGAAGCAAGAGGGCAAAAGAGCGACACGGTGGCACACGTGTGAGGCTCCGTGAGGAAGGGGGAAGGTCCAGCGGCCGCGCTCGGGGGGTGTCACGGTCCCTGGAAGTTTTTAGGCGCGTGTCCGCGTCTGGAGCGCTGAGCCAGGTCTTGCCGTGGGCTGGTGGGGAGGTGAATGCTGGTGTTTCGAGCGTGAGAGGAGGAGGCCAGGGGAACGCTGGGCTTCCAGCTGGGCGCAGAGACCTCGGCACTCCTGCCCTCTGCTCGCTTCAATCCGTTGTTACAG
>NW_010240006.1:0-236 GCF_000690775.1 Eurypyga helias | reverse complement strand
CCTGGCCCCTTCCGGTACTTAAGGTTGAACAAAGTGGAAAATCAAACCCCACAGCAAACGTTCCCCAGCCTTCAGAGCCTCTTCTGGATGTAAAACTATCCTTAGGCCCAGGGCAGCCCTGGAGCGCAGAGCCCCTCGTAGGGACACGCGTGCTTGTGCTGCTGCGTGGGACCCCCCTGGGACCCCCCGGCTCCCTCCCGGCCGGCTCTGGCGCTTTAAGGGCGCTGCCTCCCGCG
>NW_010240005.1:14590-17941 GCF_000690775.1 Eurypyga helias | reverse complement strand
TCCAACCTAAAAGATTCTATGATTGAAGAACTGTGAAACTATAAGCATTGAAGAAAGCAGCATGCAGACAGGAAGGAAATATAGTAAGAAATATAATGTGCACACACAATTTACCAAAGCTTTCAGTTACATTCCTACTCTGTGTTTCTTCTCTATCAGAAACAGAGAGATATCAGGGAAAAACCAAAACCTATGAGCAAAAAGACTACAGGAGACAATTCCAGCACGGTAAATGACTTTATCTTTGAGAACATCAGCACCTGTGAACATAGACCTTTCAAAGTATCAAGTTTTAGAAAAAGCACCCATTGTATACATTATCAGATACTAGCAGGGTGTCCAATTTATCCATCACCCTGAAAAAATGTTCTGCCCTCCAGAAGGTAGGAATTTCACCAATATTGCCAAGTTCCAGTTGCCTCTCTTTTGACCACAGCCAGAAGTGGTGATTTAGACAGTCAAACCAAAAGTTTAGGTTATTTGTTTTTGACCAAGCCCAAGCACATTACCTGAGAAAGGACAAGCTGCCCATGGAACTTGTGGACAAACTTTCGTAAAGATGCAAGGTACGAAGCCTCTCCTACTGTCCTTGCCAGAGACCGCAAAAGGAAATAACCCTGCAAGAAATTAAGCCAACAACAAATAAGATGCCGTGAATTCACTGACGCCCAGAAGAAAGAAGTCTTTATCACATTAGTAAAGCAATTTCAATAAAAATCGGATGACGACACTCACCTTCAAATAGTGAACCTGCATGAAGATTTTTTCTGCTTTAAGACCATGTTTGACAACAGATGCTCCAGACTCACTCGATTCTCCTGTGCTTTCCTTTTTGGGCCTAAAATGTTAACACATTAACTAAGTCTTGGATAGGTAAGTAAAGAATTAGCTCTTACATTACATGTTCTCATAGTTGAAAGCGTCACGAATGACATAGTAAATTTAGACACTCTGACTAGTGCAGTCTTTCTTTACCCTAAGTAAATAACTTGTCTTGGACAGACAAACAAAGAAATTCAGTACTCTTAATGCAATTTTGCACATAGCTGACCAGACAGCTCGGGTGCAGATGAAATCCATCACTAAACTGGTGTACTGTCAGCATGACATCACACTGCTTGCCATTCTACAGTGCACAGACACAGGAAGGGAAGGGAGGGGAAGGGATGGGGGAAGAAGGAAAAGGGAAGGGATTAATTAAGTTCAACTAGATATTTCTCTCCTTATACCTGAACACTGGCTTAACAACTTACACTACTACAGTTGCAAGAATAACCTCTTTCATCTGCATGCAATACACTGCAGAAGTAGTAATGTTCTGGTTTTCATTTTGGTCATTTAGGGTTGGAAGAAAAGCAGCTGAAGTTTTAAAAGGGCAAGCCTTTCACACACAGAGAGGTTTGTGGTTTACAGACAATAATGTCTAGAGCAAACCTACTTCTTCACTGCCCGATACTAAAATGTAATACAGCATCTGGTATGCCAGAAATCTACAGCAGTAAAGTCTGAAGGACTTGTAGGCTCTTACGAGCACAGAGTGAAACTACAGAAAAGCTATGCAAACATTTTTTTTCTTCATTTGTAAGCAGTGACTTCACAGGCATAGTGCTGAAGAGCCTTCTGGCTTTTTTTCTTCCATCCAGAAAATATCCCACCTAACTGTGGTCTGAGAATGGAGTCTGTCTTAGGAACCTAACCCTGTGTCTGAAACAACCTCTCCAGTTCTAAGCGTGGATTATGATATGTCCAGTCTTGGAAATTAAACATCTTTCCCCCACTTGTACACAATAGGGGCAACATGGACCGCAGCGGTGCAGGATTCTTCAGACCACATCACTCACGCATTTCTCACAAGCTAATACCTGTGATCAAATTTCTTTTGTATTTATCTCTGTTTTGAGGAAAACATTCTTCCTTTGTTGAATCTATGTAATGGTTTCTTGTTAGAGTTTTGTCCAGAGTGCTAAGGGTTTTTTTTTCATCCTTTAGGCACTATATTTAAGACCCATGAACATGAAATCCATTTCACACAGTAAAATTGTGATAAAATATAACTTTGAAATAAAATAGAAAAACAAGCCACAGTCCTTTTCCACATTATAGTTCCTATTTTCTTTCAGGGAAGATCTTCCTTCAGCACTGACAGATCAATAACTGATTTCTTATCCTATGGTAACTCCAGTTCTTCAAGACAAGGTAACCATTGAGACCCACTGTAGAAGAGCAGAGGTCCACCTACTTCCATTCTGGATCAGTGTCCTAGAAGGCAGGCCTGCTGGCAATCCATGTCTGACTTTTCATTGTTCTCTGCACATATAAAAAGCCAAAACTGCATCTACAGACACTGAAAAATGGAGTTTGTGCACAGGCTGCAGGATCCACACTAAACTGAAACACCTCCTATAATCACAATCCTCCAAAATTATTACATTCTTCCTTCCTACTCCAGATTTGGGCCTGTGTAGGCCCTAGTAGGTGACTAGAACGCAGTATCCCATCTGGATGATGGTACTGAAGATTTTCCTTCTGCAAAGGATGTACATATAGCCCTGATAATGCCTGCAAAAGAGTGTAAATACTCAGTCACCCTGTTCTCTGCTGTCAGTACTTCAGCACTCTTTTAAAGCAATGCTTAGTATATTCACAACACACTGAAGGTAAACACATTGAGGTAAAGTTTGTTACACTGACCTACAAAACCTGGCATCTAACCTAGTTGATGAAGCTAGGATAATCCTAAAGGCAAGCTGATTCATGGCACTCAAGCTGCTACCTGGCACATTTTAGATAGTGGCAAGTTTCTGAAGGAAGCAAAATATGCTGCTTTTTGTTCGCTGGGCACAGAAGTACATCGTATGAAGTACAATTCACAGGCAAGTCCTTGGTAACTAAATGCTCTGGTGCACTGGAAACTCATTAAAACCTATGCAGAGACCACAAAAGGCCATCTGAAAGGCATGTTTCTTATCAGTGTGATAAAATAAAACTCTTCAAATGCCTGCAGAGCAGTCAGAGAATCACAGAATCATAGAACAGTTTGGGTTGGAAGGGACCTTAAAGATCATCAAGTGATATCTAATCTAAACCTCCCTATTTTCAATTTGTACCCGTTACCCCTTGTCCTGTCAATATCCTGGTCAATATCCTTCTGATGTTGAGGGCTCCACAGCTGGACACAGCACTCCAGGTGGGGTCTCACCAGAGCAGAGTAGAGGGTGAGAATCACCTCCCTCGACCTGTACTTGTGCTTGGGATTGCCCCAACCCAGGTGCAGGACCTTGCACTTGGCCTTGTTGAACTCCATGAGGTTGGCAGTGGCCCACCTCTCCAGCCTGTCCAGGCTGGCTGGCA
>NW_010240005.1:12875-14544 GCF_000690775.1 Eurypyga helias | reverse complement strand
ATCCCACCATCCATGTCACTAAAGAAGATGTTAAACAGCACCAGTCCCAACACCGACCCCTGAGGAATGCTACTCGTTACTGGTCTCCACTCAGACACTGAGGCATTGACCACCACTCTCTGAGTGCGACCATCCAGCCAGTTCTTTATCCATCGAGCGGTCCATCGGTCAAATCCATGTCTCTCCGGTTTAGAGACAAAGATGTTGAACATTGCTTCAGGAGAGACGTGGATTTGGCTCAAGTGGAAGTCAGAGACAAATTTAGAATTAGGTATCAACACTACTTTGTCTTAATGAAAAATCACACAATGAAGTTCAGTCATAAGGGCCAGGACATGAAACAAACTCAAAACCAACTTTATTCCACAGAATGAAATGGACTTCTTTAGTCATCTTTGATTCCATAACATGAAAGACTGGATGACAGTGCTGGTGTTGATGCTTGCCAGCAGAATGAATGCCAGGACATATTTCACAGCTGCTTTTATCCCTGCAGGTTTGCTTCAAACCCTGTGAGAAAATACACAGGATTATGTCTGAAGTCTTTCTTGTATGAGTACTACAATGCCACAAATTCCTTCTTCAATATGAAAATTTGCTGATACTGACTTTCAGAGCTGCTGTCTGCTGAAAAGACACCTAATTCTTTCATACCTGACTTCGTTTTTCTCAGGTAGCTTGGGTGATGCTACTGTAACAAAGATCAAATATGCATAATAAGAAGAAACATCATGCTGATGATCAGTTTGCTGTGTGGGTTCCACCTAGTCTGAACAGGTATGCATTTGCTGGATCAAAAGTTAATAGGATGAGCTGACAAATTTTGGGCAGGGTTTTCCTGCTTTTCTGACAGGAGAAAAAACAGAAAATCATATGATCATCCAGCATGGAACAAAAAAGTAACTGAAGAATAAGCTGAGAGGAGCAGGTTAGCTGATTTTTTCTCCTGACATAATTGGCAGGAAGTAACCAACAGTTATCATCTACTTTTAATAGCCTTGTATAAAAGCACAAGCCTGAACCAGCAGAAGCCTCAGTACAGACTCAAACCTCTGTGCAATGCCAAGACTTAGACTGTCTCTTTTACATACCAGCTTTGGAAAGCACATGGACATACTTTCAGAAGGAATAAGATAAAGTAGATTTACATAATTCGTTGGGTTTTTTCCTTCATTGGGCTTTTTCCTTTTATTTTTTTAAAGTTTCATTCATCTTGGCAGATAGATACCATACTCCTGCATGTGCTGGTCTTCAGCCACAGAAATTGTTATGGCTTCAGTTAACTTTGTTCAGGTAATGGCCTTTTTTTTTTTTTCCCCTGAACAGAGGCTCTTGTAAACTGCTTAGAGACATTTTATATCAAACTAAATCCCATGGTTTTTTCAAGTTTTCTATGATAAAGAGAAAAGCAACTGCATTATACGGAAGATGAATAACCTAGTCAATTTAATTTGAGTTTTCCTTTTCCTTCAGAAGGAAATAAGGAAATAGAGTGGATTTAATCAGATGATTTGGATGCATATCCTTTGGAGGGAGAAAATGGTGGAAAACAGAAGACAGAGAACATTCAAAAGCAAAGATTACAATGTCATATTGTTACCTTAGAACTTGCAGCTCTTCTTCAGAGTTCTGCACCTCATCTCTGAGTCGTCGCCAACGAAGTAAAGCT
>NW_010240005.1:0-12845 GCF_000690775.1 Eurypyga helias | reverse complement strand
ATGCTTAGATTACAAAAAACACAGACCACTGACTGCTGTTTCTCAACAGACAATAATAATTTTCAGATAGAGAAACTTGCTTTTTTTTCCCCCTTAACGCGCAGAAGATGCAGGAAAGAGTACCAACATCCATGATTTTAAAAAAATCCCCTAACCAATAACAAACCAAAAAATAACAGTTGCTGCTACAAGAGTTAATAGCAGCACTAAGGAAAACAGAAGCCTCACTGTGCACATCAAATCAATAGTCTGTTAAATATTTCTGCCTGAGGAGAGAGATGGGCATGTTGTTTTCCCTTTAGTAACTGGCAATAAGTGAACTGAATGTACAGTACAGAGACCTGGTGTGTCGCTTTTGGTTGCACCTTCACTCTTCCCAGACTTGAAAGCCAAGAGCTGCTTTGTGTCTTGGCTTCACTCCTCTTTTCTACGACTTCTGACACACTCATGAAAGCTCCCTGTTGTATTTTCCCTCACATACGTAATATTAACAGGGATGCATGCATATGAAATAAATGCCATGTTGTCAGCTTATAAATAACTACCTATTTATGCGTCTCTATTATAAAGTAAGATGGGAGATGGGAGAGAGCAAAATATTATCCTGCGCTACACCAATATTTCAGACACATGAAATTATTGTCAGGCACTATGGAATATACCTATATTCCTACAATTATACAATTGCACAGCACCAAAACTACTCATGAATTCTAAAAACAAACAAAAAAAAACCCAAAACCACAACACAGTAGTATATTTTCTGACCTTATAAGTTAACAAGGGCACATATCACCCTATTTTGTTGCTTACTCCTTTCCATTCAGCTACATTGTCTACTACAATGAAAATGCTTTCACGTGCCTCATGAAAGCATAGAATTAATGTGAACAGCTCACCGCAGAGAAGTGACACTCAGTGCAAGGGCAGAAATGGGTTTTAGGACTAGAAGGGCAAAAAGAGGGACAGCCCCTATTTCTTGTTCAAGAAACACGGCAAGTGACGAGCCATCAGTGCAATACGTACGACTCGCACTTAATAAAAAGGAGGCTCAGAAGAGTGTACGATGTCAGTTCCCAGTCCACCTGCTCTTCCACAGATGGAGCTCTGCAGACATAAGGGGTGGAATCAGGGCCTGACACAAGCACAGGAAGAAATGACTAATACACGGAATGCTTGAAGTAGCAGAGCTACAACAAAAATAAGAATTGGGTCAGAAAACCACTTTACTAGCTAGCATGCAATTTATGAGCTTTACACTTTAAGGCAGACAGTAATTTCTAAGCGTCTGACATGAGGGTAACTCTTGCTGGGGACTATAAAAGAAAAAAGTGTAAGTGCTGATGCCCTATTTCATCAGCTCCCATTTTGTTTTGAGGTGTGCTTCTTGGCTGTACACTTGACAAAATTAAACCACTTTCATTAGGTACCTGGCATATCACTACACTCAGCAAGACTCTGCTAATTATTCCGGTTTCAGGAACACAAGTATTAAGGATGCAGAGCAGCTGTTTGATAGCTGAATTGTAACAATTGAGTAGTACATTTGTGGGAAGGTAATCATTGACAAATAGATGTTTCATTCTCACTTGCACTGACCTTAACCTCTGTGAAGATGTGTGTTCATTGTAAATCAGGAAGGATTGAAAAAAAACCAAAAATTCAAATCAAGTTATCATGCAAAATTACTATTTTAAAAGACTTCTCTTCATAACACAGGAGGTTTAATTTATACCTAAATCACAGCAGCGTATGTAATTTTGATTTCCACGTAATTCAATTGAGAAGTGACGCATCATCACCTTACCTGTTGCACCCTAGCCCAAAAAGTATCTTCTAAAAAAGTGGCAAACCCTTCACTTATCCACTCTTCAGTCCAATCGCGAGCACCAATGGCCAGTCCAAACCAAGCATGAGCAATTTCATGGCAGAGACGTGTTCCACAGAGATGGCTCCCTCCCGATAACACACTCTGTGACAGGAAGACGATGTGTGGGCTGCACAATAGGAATGAGTGACAAAATACATTATTGACCTGTTGTAACACACAGTGCATGGCCATAACAATGTATAGGTTTTATTAGCCTTGCCAGCCTGTTATTGCTATATGCATGCTAGGTCATGACTGAGTTTATAGCTCAGCTGTTTTTAGGAATTAGGTTATACTTTATTGTTGGTTGGCAGAGAATCAAACTAGAATCCTGCCAAGCAGTTGTTTTGTATTCAACTGTCAAACAGCTATTACCTGTAAGAAGTAACTTAAACCGAAGTTTTATATTTTTCAAATTACAACACTGATTTATTTCAATAGAAGCTTTTATATATAAACCAAGATAATAAACGATGAGGAGGTGTGAATATAGGCAGCAACTATTTATCAGTTAAATGATCAAAGCTGGAAATAAATAAAGCAGAAACATTTTATAAAGAAAACAAATCACTATCCAAAAGCAACAAAAGTCATGTATAGTAAAGCACATGTGCTTGTTAAAACTTAAAACAAGCTTAAAAGATACCATCCGATGATAAGCGTTAATAATTTCTGCAAATGCAGAGGAAGAACATCCTTTACCAGAACTACAGAAGTGAGAAGGAGACGCAATATTCACTAAATATCTGCTTTTCACAACAAGGGACAGTAACACAATCTGTATCTACTCTGCTTTGCACTCCTGTACTGTAAGAAGAAATTGGGGGAAAAAAATTGTATTAATTATTTCTCTGCTATTGAAAACACACTGAATTTCAAGTTACTGCAGTTCCCAACTCAGGTTCTGCTGTAAGGCAATTTCTGCTATGCCTGGGATGTTAACATTGATGTTAACTTCTCAAAAGTTACATAATTTTTGAAATTAAGAACATCTAGGAAAGAAAAACAGCAGAATTAAGCCAACTGACCAACATGCAAGGGATTAATGGGGTACTGTGCCATAGATGGAAGTAGCAAAGGCACAAACCAAGACCATCATCTGTAGAGTATTCCTGCACTAACACTCCGTATCTGTAATCTGCATTTCGACTGTTTTCTCAATTCCAGACAGTTAGAAAGGAAATAAAGCATAATGCTAATACCTTTAAGACCACAGGTCTTTATAACTAAGTCTTGCCTTCCGAGCATGGGAGGGGAACACATGGCCTGAAGACATTTCCAAGAGTCAAATATTATTCGTTAGCATTCCAAAGAGCTTCCCCACCCGCCCTACCCTTCCGTTGGAAATGTTAAAACACCCACAGTTTTCTTGCAACCAGTTGAATGTCTGGAACTCAGACCATAAAATATGATACACGCTTAAATAGAAACGCATACTCAGTAACCATCTCCTTATAAAATAATAATAGTCATCCAGCAAAGCAAGTTAAATACACTTCAATCAGCTGGCATTGTAAGAAAATAAGGAATAAATTAAAGCACTAGTAGATGAATCAAGTCACAGAGAACAAAGCAAGAAACACTGCAGCTCTCCAAATCTTCACCGAAGCAATTCTGATTAAGAGAAGTGAAGAAGGGAGGGAGAGAGAGGGGAAAGTACAAGCACAGAAGCTGCAGAACATGATGAACCTTTTATTATAAAGACTCTTGATGAGAAGAATAACTGCAGTTTCAGGGGTATTACTTTGGTCAGCTGTACGTAAATGACCCCTAACTGTGGCATGCGTACAGCGCTACAAAGAAAAACCACAGAAATGGACCAAGTAAATAACATTCCAGACATACTGCTGGCAGTGTTTCGGCCATTTGGTTAAGCAAAACAAAAGTAACTTCATGCCTTATGAACAGGCCCGAAGAATGGTTTGCATTTAAGTCTATTGTAGGTAAATACACTATAAAGGTAAAAATTGTATTTCCTGCTTTTTCCAATCACTTAAATAATAGAAATGCCACATTTGAACCATATTCTTTATGGAAGGATTATAAATCACTTCGGTGAGAAAAACGTGTATGAGTTAACTTCTGGCCAAAGAGTAAGAATACAACTTTCTACAAGGCCAAAAATAAGATTATGTGCTGCAGCGGGATTTCATTTTAGAGTCTGAGTACAGCCAGCAGCTTCCTTTCCCAATAACACCTTAAATTATTCCTTTTTTTTTTTTTTTCCTTAACAAGCAGCTATATCTCCAATTCAGAGCCTCTTAGAGCAACAGGTATCACTACAGAGCGGTTGGAAGTTCCCATTTATTTTGAGAGTAATGTTATCATGACTGAACATATTTCTGTAATATGTCCAGCATCCATTAGTCTGGGGAGAAGTTTGATTCTATGTGTTAGTTTAAAAACAGATTACGTACTTCTAATACACATCTGAATGCCAGAAACTCTGCTCCACCTCTACTGATACCAATAAATCTACATTTTTTTCTTCACATCACCTAGGATGTGCAAAGTTATTCATTGCACAGTGTTACTAGCAGTGTTGTTCCTAAAACACTCGGTAATTCAAGGAAGTGTCTATGTAAAAAAGAGATAATCAGGATGATGATTAAATTGCAGTAGCCAAAACCCTTTTTCTTTTTTTTTTTTTCCAGAATAGGAATTTGGTCCTCCCAGCCATCAATTTGATTTACTAAGAACAAATTATAAGGCTTGATATCCATTGCTTTTGTTGGAATTGAAAAGGAAAGAAATCCATTTGTATGCTAGGAACAGACAAAGGTGATTCAGCTCGGCAATTACATCAAGACCTGATGAGGTATGCACAGCTTATATATGCCTCTAGCTGATGTCTTTTCAAGTCTGGCCTAACTTTCTACAGCAGGCCAGAACAGGCTGGCTGGATGTGGTGAGGAAGATGGGAAACCTCTCCCAGTTAATAAAAAAATAAAAACCCCACCAGTCCTTCCCAGGAAGCTGGACAAGTTCCTAATGGCTCTTACAGAAAAAGAAGTTAATGACTTGTTTTCAACAAGTATACACTTGGTTACAGTTTTAAAGCAAAAGGTTATTATTCTGACCAGAATCACACCCTCATAGTTTACATCTTCATACCACTTGACTAAAAGAAGGAGGAAGTTCCCTCTCCCAGATAAACTGCAGTTAAGGGGAATCTCAACACTAACTACAGAATGAACACATAGGAAATTAAAACTGAACCCCGAAAGGAAATAAATTGCTGGTATGAAAGGCCAAATGGTCCTGATGTTACAATCATCCAAATCCACCCATGTAGATTTTGTTAATAAATGGTCTCTCTAACAAATAAAAGGTTTCCAATGAGTTCAGGAGCTCTGAATAGGAATCTGATCGGTTGAGAGGCCAAATCTCTGAAACCAATTTTGCAAAAGTTCTTCTGAGACTTTTGACTTAGACGCAGGTGCTGCTGTGCACACAGGCCGCAGCAGTGGGCTGTCTCTGGCTGCTCACACATAATCAGGTGAGACACATAGCACAAACTCCAGCCAAATGTACGTGCAATAACGTTAAGTACACATTTAATCTAGGAACACAAACCTCATTTCTAACAGACTTGTTCCATTCCTTTTGAAGTAGAAGTCTTTCCCTCTTAACACACAGGGATTTGCAGATGTGTTTTCTTACGTATTTATTGAAATAAGAGGTCCAAGACCGTATCAGCTGGAAAATTATGCTTCTGGATTAAAAGTAGCACCTAAAATCACTATTACAGATGGAAATTAGATAACAAAATGGTATTTTTCATGTTTTGATAGTAGTCCACATTTTGCATATCTTTTCCTGTTTAGAAAATGGTAGTCAGATAGGAAATGGGTTAGACAGTTACTGTGCTTCTAGAAAATCCCTTCTTAAAACATGTAGAAGGGAGCAGGGGAAGACTCTCTAAAAGTATTTTCGTAGGAACACACTGAGATATACTTTTAAAGATTATTGGAATTAGAGAAAGTCAGACAATTAAATGACAACTCTTCACGTACAGTTTGGACAATCTCCCATCAGTTGCCTTCAACCTACATTATTCCAGTGATACAAAGAGCAGGATTAGCACACTGACTGCGGTATCTGCATCAGACTTTGCATGTTAGCTTCATATATGTCCGAGGGCACTTGTGCCATTGGAATGCAGATAGAAGAACATGCAACATCCACTTACTTATTACCTCTATGATCTCCAGCACTGTGACAGCCCAGTACTGAGAGAACTACAAACAACCTTTTTAATCTCGTGGGTTTATAGTGTACCAGAAACTCACATATACCTGCAGATGCAGTAGCAGAGACAAGGATCTGGTAGTTAGAATGCTCTAAGCATTGTTCCAGAGTCAGTGGAAACCTCCTAAGGTTTCCCCTCCAACCATCAGGGCGAGAAACCAACAAGTGACTGGAAGTTACAGACGAAAGTCATTCCAGAGCAGATGACTAACTTTGTACTCCATCAGTCATGCAATAGTACAGTAGGGTAGGCAACAGGGAGAGAAGACCAACCCCTCTGCATCCGGAGGAGGATGGTATCAGCCAACTCAGGACAGCAATTCAACACTCAAACATCAAATTCCAGTCAAGCACCTCATTAATGGTCTGAACACCTGCGCAGCAGCTGTGCCATGAGCTGGCAGACAATCACTTTGGTGTTGCTCATTTTACTGTACCAGACCAGGGAAGTCAGTGTGTGTATAAACAAGTTGAAACACTCCCAGGAGAAACTCTATTACTGTTCAACAGCAAAACTGGTACTTGGCATAAAAACGAAGAAATTATACAGTGAAAGCAAAAAGATAACGCGAGCCTAAGCTCAAACAGCTGCTACACAAACAACTGGATATGTAACAACTCTTGTTATTTCTTGTTATCTCCAATCCCATCTTGCACCAAATGAAGAGCCTTGAAGCAAAAACTGGCATAAAAAGACAGTACGTATCTATCACTGTGAAATCCACCACCTTCCAATGTCTTTGGACTTACAAATTTTGATTTCTCCAGACATCATTCACAGTGGAAATTTTATACATTTTCTTCAGACAGCAAAACAGCTCTGGAACTTTATGATGAACAAAAGTGAAGTAAACGACACTGAAAATATTGACAAGAGCTGACAAATGCAATTTTTACATGCCAGATCTTACTCCGCCGCTGCCAGAGGACCGGTCACACTGACCTGAGCAAAAAGGATACAGGTTGGATGTGGTTCAAAAAATAAAGGAAGAATCTGATGCACTCCCAGCTAATACAAAATCAGCTTAAAGGAAAACTGTATCAACCCATCTCATTCCCCCTAATTCAATTCCCTTAACTTTATATTACATATGTTACGCTATATCCTTTCATGCTACATCATGTATGTATTTGCATAAACTTCCTCAAAACTTCAGTCATAACTTGCTCTGAAACTTTTACATGAGTAAAAGGTCAAAGTATTAAAAAAAGAATCTCCAGTATTTTTAGGTTATTATTTAACGATAAAAAATTAATGAAGGTCAAAAACTAAACCAAACTAGTAACGAATTGATTTTTAATTTTAAAATTCTATCAATAGGAACTAACCACGTACAGGGTGATACCACCTATTAACTTCTTCTTTGGATACCATAGGACAGTCAAACATAAAAGTGGGATTCAAATTTCATATTTCTAACTTGGGAGAGTTCAAGCATAAAATACAAACCTTTACCTGCTAAAACAAAATGTTCAGTGAGTTGCCCAACAAAATGCACATCTAGCAGACAGGAAACATTTTGGAGATTTTAGGTTTTGCACCAGTCTTGCCAAAAACAGGCCTTGGTCTTCTCCAATTTTTTCTAAAGCATCTCTGTTTTGAAGTGTTAGCTTTCTTCCAGGGCCCAGCTTCTCTGTCCTCCATCACCCAACAAAAATACACAATGTTAAGAGGGTGAACTGAAAGTACCACTTCCCGCAGAAGGGTTACAGGAATTTCCCTAGATCGAAAGCTTGAGAACAGGAATACACCACGAGATGAACAATCTGGTAATAATACAACTGGTTTCTTTAAACAATGCTGTCTCATCTCTAACACACACAGGGCACACACTTTGACAGTGCTAAGACAAAGTTATTGGGGTTTTAGAAAAATTCACAAAACAACTTATCAAGCATTCCAACTTTGGGTGTGCATCGAGGAAAGAAAGGACGTTGCATTTTACATGCGGACTTAAGTCTGATGTCTGGTATCCAAGCACTGCCAGTGAGCTAACCCAAATTTGTGACAAGCTCATCAGGAACTCGAGGTGACCAGATCAACCGGCAGTCAACCCCATATAAGAACTGTGGAGCTGAGGAGTTATTCACCAGGTGACCCGATTTCCCCAGGATGCCCAGCAGCAGCTCTAGCTCACTTCTTTCCAGCTTACACATTCTGTAGCACCAAGAGGAACTCGCAGGGCATTTGGAGCTCTCTGGATTTTGTTTCCTAATGTCTTATGCAAGCCCAACACTATCCATTCATTTAGAAACCTCCATACTCCCAGGATTTGTGACAGGCAGCAAACTGCCTGCTGTTCTACAGAAAGAAAAGCAAACATAGAAAATTATGGGGGAAGGTGGGGGAGGGGAGGGAGAAGCAATTACAAATTCAAACCTACAGCTCCAATCAAGATTTTTTTATCCAGATTTATTTGAAACCTCATGCCCAAAAATAACCACAAAGTAATGGAATCCTCTTATAAAAATCAATTTAAAAATACCTCTTAGTAACAAATGGCTACAATCCTGTCAAAATTGTTACAGTCACCTTTCAGAGAGAAACACCTTGAGGACTACATCTTTTCATGTTGTATATCACAGAATAATTTTTTCATATTTAACTGATTTAGTTAACTGATATAAGAGTAAGTGCAAGTAAAGTGGTTTCAATAAATGCAAGGACCTATTTCACTCCTAAAAAAACCCTCTCCATATTTTAGAGAGCTCAGTTTTTAACCTTCACACACACAACTGCTCCTCAAAATGCAGTGACACTGCTAACAACGAAACCAATTTGTGAACCAGTGACACGAATTTCCAGACCCCTCACTAAATACTCATAGTACGAAATTGCATTGTTTCATGGCAGATGTTTCCAAACAAACCATACAAGCTACACAACTCAACTATCTTATTTCTTTTTCTCTTAAAAAACATGTTGACTGGAATTCAATCCAGAGTACTTCAGTTAATGAGCAAAGAAATCAAGATAAAGAAAATAAAAATATTTCTAGTGCAGACTGTTCTGTAAATAGTATTTTAGGATATGGATTTTTCACAGAAGTATCTTTTTTGTTTGACGTAAGACATCTGATGCAAAGATCTCAAGAATAATAAAACATCTCTACTCTAGCTGACATAGGTAGCATCATAAAAGAGGTTCAGAGGCTGAAGGGAAAATTTTGTTCATGTCTGAGGAGCCAGAGGAAATACCATGTTCCCACTAATTTCAGTAAGAACTTTATATACACATATAAATGCAATATTTGGTTTACATTCTGGATTTGCTAAATTCCAGATTTCATATGAAACTTTTACCACATTCCTCTGAGAGCTTCCAGAAACTAGAAAATAGCCAAGGCGGGGGGGGAAGGGAGGGGGAAGTTATGCCATTAAACGTGTGAAAATGGTAAATAACAAATAATCATGTGGAAAGTCTCTATTAGAGCCATGCGTTTATATTCATTCTCATTTAAAACTGGTTTATAAGATTAAGACCACAAAATTAACCTTACGCTGTTGCTGAAATAAAAAAAAAGTGAACAGAAAATAGCAACGACATTGATCATTGTCATTAATAATTTTAATTGATTTTATTATTTTTACAAGAAGAGCGTAATGAAAGCAGATAATGATACAGATACTTACACCTCTCATTTTATAAATAAAAAAATTTTTTTTGTGATAATAATTTTTTTTTTAGGTTTCCTTCTCATATAACAAATGGAAGACTAAAAAAAGTATCTCTTGTTTTATATTAGAAATGGTCATAGCATTTTTTTCAGTGCCTTTTCAAACTATTCTTTGTATTCTTACTAAAATGATTAGTATGATGAACAGTCTCTAACAACATTCCTCGTTTCCACTTTAAATTATGACATTCGTCACTGATGGATGGTATTATTTGACCACAGACAGATTCCATTATTTGTAGCTTTCCATCACTGTTATTACTGGAAGACCTGAATTCCCTTTTACTACATCACGAAGTTTGTGGCAGATTATTAACACAGCTGAGAACCAAAGTGCAAATAACCAACTACGATAAATAGTCAGACAGAGCAAAATGTATCTGCTTCTCCATATTCAGTGCAAATTCACTCAAGTTAAGGGCCTATTCACTAGTGTTCTCAAAAGGAGACATGGACAAGACAAAATAAAATGAAGAATGGGTCATTTTTTTCTTCACTTAATGTACAGAAGGCGGCTTTTATCCATGCACACCAAAAAAACCCCAAAATAAACCAAGAACAAAAAAGCCAAACCAAGAAGAAAAAAAGGAAAAGACATTGCTTGTTCAAGTTTTCCAAGATTTTTTTCTCAGTATAAAGCTCATGGTATCACCGCTCTAAAAGTGGCAAGGAAATGAAATCTGCTTGAAGGCAGAATTGGTTCTTAATAAATCTCTAGGAACTACAGTTAGAGTAGCATCACAAAATAAAAGAAACCTAAGGAATGCTTTTGTTTTTTAAGGATTCTTATCATAAATACTTCACCTTCAGATTGAGAAAACTGCAGACATATCATCAAATCATTCAGGAAATCCCAAACATTACTGGAGAAGAGAGAGTGAAAAAACCCTGATATTTCTAAGGGATAATATAAGGAAAAAGGTAAAGCTCAGAGTTTTGGAAAAAAGATCAGAACTTCTCAAATCATAACAGAGGCACAGATCCAATTATTTTAGATTTTCAGTTCATACCTACTACACTCTTGCTTCCTGTGCCAACCACAAATGTGGGAGCAAACAACAAGATCAGGATAATTATCCAATTTGCACGTGATGTAATTTTTGCCCATACGCAGTATCACCCACAATTCTTGCTTTTAATTACTGGTACCTAGAAATCCATTTTCTGAAGCCTTTCATTTTATGTAAAAGAATGGGTACAAATCCAACACTGTCAATGATAGTCACTCTCAAGATTTTCAACATCACTGCAAAACCACATTATTTCTACTGTGCCTTTATCTTCTTTATATACAAATAATGCAACACTCTCAACACTCATCTTAAAAATGGTTCAGGCAATAGGAATTTAACTAACTAGTCCTACTGTCGTCCATTACCTGTTTTTCTTATTTCTGTCGTCTATAAACAGTATGTAAACTGATACAAAATGCCGTTTTCATTTTACTGAATGAGGAACCAATGCTTCTTGTTAACGTTGATTAACGAGATATATGCTGGCAAGAAAAGAAAGAGAGAACAACATAGAAGAATATGTAATGGCTTCAAAATTATTTTCTTAGTTTATTCTGCACAGCAGCTATACCAGCCTTCTTTTTTGTATGCGTCAGTCAATAAGATATCTGTTGTGCTTTTGCACAAAGAACAAAGATGCATTTATCAATTCCCAAAAGTCTGCAGGACAAACCATTCATGCCGTCAAACCCCCTAAACCCCTTTCAGCAAATAATGAAATCCATCAGTGACAAATGTCAACATACTAATTTGTTAAACACAGAACAAAAGCAACATTCAGAAGAGGTGCCTCATTTCATGTTATATCAGCCCTTCAATTTGTAACAACTTCATGGCAGCCCACAGATCATGCAACATAAAAACAGAACAGCGTTATAATTATAAAACTAGAACAATCTACTCTCCTTACAATAAATGCTTAATAGTTCAACTAAACTGTAAACAAAATCTTTGGGGAACATCAAAACCTTTGCAATGCATTCATTTTCTTCTTTTTTGGAAGATGATTTCCAAGTCAAATCTTACACACAAACACAGATTCTCTTTCACACACAGTCACATTTATTGTGCTGATGGAAAAATAAGATTAAATTACATCATATCCAGCGACAGAAGGGCTTCAGTGTGCCTAGAATTACTTTACCCATTATACAGGACATCCAGTTATTATTGTTGAAGTATATAGCAAAGGGACAGTTTAGCTGGAAGTAGCTAGTGTGGATGTGAATTATTTTATTCATCATACAAAGACATCCAGCTATTATTAGAGCATCCCATAGCATGGAACAGTTTTACTGGAAACAGCCAGCCTAACTGAGAACTGTATTAATATCTTGTAATGTTAAGTATCATCTACTAATGAACTTTTATTCTGTTGCATCCTCTATCAGTTTACCTTTTCATATATCTCCAAGTTTGATCCAGTCCACCACAAGGACTAAACAAATATTTTTCCTGCTGTCCAGGACACTGCCACAAAATACATTTACCTACTCTTTTCAAAGATGCCAAGAAGAAGCAAACACCATTATATTCTAGAAACATCTATCACATCTGACAGTTCTTGTGGATTTCCAACAGTGGCCAGATAACTTGTCTTCTGTGAATTTGTCAAATAAACCTTGAAAACAGAAAGGAACTTTTGAAGTTGTTAAATTGAGAATGCCAAATTCTGTATTTGGCAAAATGCTAAGGCTAATACAGATAATATTTGTAAGTATTTTTCCAAGTCCAAAAGGAGAGAGTGAGGTGGTTTCCTGCCTTGCAAGACCACAGCAAATAAACTACCATGGGTCAAAAATTATCCATTTTTAAGTTTTGGGTTTGGTTTTTTTGAGTGTTTTCGTGTTTTTTTGTTTGTGTGTGTTTGTGTGTTTGGGGTTTTGGTGTATGTTTGTTTGTTTGTTTTAAGTCACCAAATACTTGAAATTTAAAAAAAAGTAGAAAAATTTTGATTGCTCTCCTGACAACACTCCTGACAACACTAAAACCTCTCTCTTTTTGTCAGATCATTGTCGTGGTTTAACTCTGGCT
>NW_010240004.1:0-947 GCF_000690775.1 Eurypyga helias | reverse complement strand
TGTACAGCTCCGTCGCAATCGTGAGGGCGGGTGGATCCCGCCCGGCTCAATACACCCGTGTTGGTGACCCCCCACCCCAGTGCTTCCCGTCTCCTCGCTCCCGCCGGGATCCTGCCTCCTCCCCATCCCGGGGATGCTCTGCCCAGTCCGGGAGCCCTAACCCAGATGGGGGTCAGGCCACCCCTGGCCCTGATGGGGGGGTGGTCCTGGGAAGATCCCAGCCCTGATCCCGGTGAATCCTGGCCCTAATCCTGGCCCTGATCCCAGCGCATCCTGGTCAGCCCAGCTCTGCTCTTGGGGGATCCCAGCCCTGCTCCCAGGCACATCCCAGCCCTGCTCCTGGCCTGATCCTGGCCTTGCCCCAGGAGGGGTCCCAATCCAGCTCCTGGGAAGATCCAGCTCCGTTCCTAGAGGGATCCCGGTCCTGCTCCCAGGAGCATCCCAGCCCCGATCCTGGTGAATCCTGGCCCAGACCAGCTCCTGGAGAGCCCAGCTTTGCTTTTGGGGGATCCCAGCCCTGCTCCCAGGCACATCCCGGCTCTGCCCCTCCTGGATTGATCCTGGCCTTGCCCCGGGAGGGGTCCCAATCCAGCTCCTGGGGAGATCCAGCCCCATTCCTGGAAGGATCCCAGCCCTGCTCCCAGGCACATCCCGGCTCTGCCCCTCCTGGATTGATCCTGGCCTTGCCCCGGGAGGGGTCCCAATCCAGCTCCTGGGGAGATCCAGTCCCGTTCCTGGAGGGCCAGCTCCTGGGGAGATCCAGCCCCGTTCCTGGAGGGATCTCGGTCCTTCTCCCAGGAACATCCCAGCCCTGATCCTGGGGGGACGCCACACGCACACCCAGGCTGCTCCGGGCCCTTCTGCTCGCGGGGCTCCACCACCAAGTGTCGTTGTCGCCTTAAAACGGCCCCGCGGGCGCCCTCCCACCGCGTCACCGCCCGCCCCCC
>NW_010240003.1:0-2547 GCF_000690775.1 Eurypyga helias | reverse complement strand
CCTTCCTTCCTTCCTTCCTCACTTTTAGCTAGGAAAGACATAGATATTTCTCAATATCCATGTTAACTTGTATCCGCCACTCCCACCTCCTCATCCTCCAGTGATAAACTAGTAAAGGGAAGGAATGCTGATGCATGCTTCCTCCTTTCCCCTCAGACATGCAGGATCTCCATAATGCTGGAACTGCTTATGTCTGCTGTAAGGAATTTGTCTTTGACTTTAATCCTGTTTTTGGTTACTTGATGCCTCGCGTTTTTTATCAGTATGTCTATATATAGACACAGTGTCCTTGACTCTCTTTCAGTTTAGGAGTTCATAAATGGCAGAATCATCAACTACATGTTTTTTCTGTTTTTAGAAAAGAAGACATAAGGAGAGAGAAGAAGGAAAATAATTTAAAAAAAAGAGTATAGTCCAGCAATACATGCATTCAAATACTTGATTAAGTCTCTCCTAGACATAAACTTGGTTCATTGAGGTCTACTGACAGTAAAATTACTTTCTGATCTATTTGTAATACTTGCTAGAAAATATTGTCTTCTTCTGTAAACATCAAGTCAGAATCCTAGTATTTTGTTGACCATTCTGATCCACAGTTAGAAATGCTACGAACTCAAAAAGCAACCCTCACTGCTATGACTCATTATTTTAATTCCATGAACTCCATTTTTGAAATTAGGACTATCAAGATCTTTACTGAGTTTTACATACAGAACTTATCTGTTAAGTGGTCTGTCCTCAGCTGGCTGTAATATCACCCCTTCGTATATGTCTTTAATTAACATATATATACATATGTGTATATATATATATGAAAATATATTCCTCAGATTTTAACACACTGCTTGACTCAGAATCCCCAAAAGTAGTCCTTTTTTTTCCCTTCCACTAAAGAAAAACTCAGTCTTCTGCCTTTTCTTAAGCCAAATATCCCTATACTTTGCTATTGTTTTCAGTGCAAAAAGGAAAAGAGTAAGCTCATTCTGAAAACGCGGTTAATAATACAGTAGAACTGCTCAATATGGTCTGGATAACACTAAGATTAGTGATATCCAGTTGAAACAATTAGATAAACAGACAGAATAGGTGACTAAAGATATAAATGGTTAAAACAAAAGAAAAGACAAAACTTAAGGGCTTGCATAGTCTTTCTCCACAGGATTTTTTTTTTTCCATAACAACATTTTCCTGGTTATGTTTTAATATCACTTAATATACTTATTGGGGGTTGGGGGGTGGTGGTGGGGGGAAAGTAAGGCACTATTTTCTTATCATTGACTTCACAGTTGACACATGTTTATCATGATGACAATCTCTTCTGGCTCGTCATCACAAGTACTAGTGAGTGAGTAGGAGCTGTTTACTTTTAACATGCATGTAGTTTCTGTGATCTAAAAAAAATTTCTCTGCTCGTAGAACATGATCTCTAAATCAGCCAGAAAGAAGACCTGACATCACCTGATAATTTAATTATCCTGTGGAACTGCAAAAGGAATAAAGGGACTGCCCATATTAAATTATATTCAATGTTGGAATTATCCAACTGAACCAAATTCAGTCATTGTAAGAATACTTTTATGCCTTTCGAGATAGTCTCATACACAAGTTGAGCTGGGAAATGAGTTCATCAAACAATATAAAAAAAGCAAGGTTACCTCACATCTTACCTTGATGGAGACAGCTTCTAAGTCTAAATTATGTTCATGAAAATAGTTGTGAGTTTGTTAGCTTTAGTGAAACAGTCAGCTTTAAGTAAAAAGGGATTTTGCCAATTACTTACTTTGATTGGTAAGGGCATAATCTGTATGATTTGTTATGAATAAAACTAGACACACCACCAATCTATAAATACATACATATACATACATAAACTTCACACAAAGATACAGGAAAGCTACCCAGTCTGAAAAAAACGTACTTGAGTCTGATCAAGTTTGTTAATGAATAAACAAGGCACAGATATACGAGGAAGAGAAATTACCATGCTACATATAACACTTGAGAGGAACTGAAGCAATAGTCTGAAAATATTAAGAAGAGAGATGAGAAATATTTAATTGAACTGTATCAGCAGAGCTCTGCTTATCTATCATATATACTCAAGCAATAAAGAAAAGTCCAGCGACCTTAATCTCTACTTCAGATGAGAATATGTACGTCTTAACAGAAAGTGTGTACTATTTTCAGCAATAATAACTGAATATTCCACCAGCTTTTGTCAAAATAACCCTTGTGGAAAAAAAAAAGAAATATTTTAATAGTTTAAATTAATTACTCTGGGCAGGATATTCCAAGCGATTTTCCATGTTGGTCAATAGATAATAGTTCCTTTGGTTTTTTTTTTTTTTTTAAAAAAAAAAAAGCGCTACCACAGTGAAAGACAATCCTCAATGTCCAATCCACCTACATACTGTTGGGAAGGGGAACTAAATCTTACTCAGTGACCAAATAGGTGAACATTTAGTGAAAGACGTACAAGTGCTCCAAGCACATGACTTACATGACTTACAAGCACATGACTTACGAAATGGTCGAGTTTGGAATCCT
>NW_010240002.1:0-10842 GCF_000690775.1 Eurypyga helias | reverse complement strand
CCTTCTCCTCAGGGCTGCTCACCTCAGGTGATGCTTTGATAGTTACAGCCATGCTTTCCAAAAATGTCTGTCTGCTTGTGATAGCAGCTGCTTTTGTGAAAACCCTTGTGTCAATGCAACAATATCTGTGAAAAGTAATTCCCTGTGGTATAACTTTAGCCCGAGGGAAAGTGGAGGAGGGGTTGATGGCAGCCAAAAAAAAAAAAAATTCTTAACTGTACCTCCTGTGCATGCCTATCAAAATACAGCCTTGATAACAAGTCACTCCTGCTGAGCCAGATCAGGGTCTTTGCAGTTGTCAGATCCTCACTGAAGACAGTGGTGTGACAAGGTGCCCTTTTTACCTTTCCTCAGTATGAACTAGAAATTACTCTACCGAATTGTTGATACCATCATGGTAATAGTTGATCACTTCAGCTGGGAGAAAGGAACTGATCCCTTTGGTTCCATATGTAACTGTGAGAGAGTTTGACTTGTGAGGATGAGCTGAGGAGGAGAATGTAGGAGCATGAAAGGCAGGTACGTGGGAAGTGTGCTGCCAAAGCACGCCACCTGCTTTGCACAGCCTCTCCACGAGGACATCCTTGCTTTGAACACTTCTGTGTGGCCCAGTGGTATGCTCGAGGACTGCGCTAAGGTCTCAAATGCTTTGTGTCAAACCTTTCAGAGTGTGAGACACTGGGCAGTGCCTCAAGATCTTTGAACATTTGTTGTCCTTGGTATTGTTGGCCCTGTTGCAGGTAAGTGTAAACTTCTTGGTTGATGAAAACGTAATGAATTTCTTTTTCTGCCTCTGTCTTTTCCCTAGGTCCTGAGGGAGACTAATAAATTGGCTGAAATGGAAGAGCCACCTTTACTACCAGGAGAAACCATTAAAGACATGGGTATGTGAAGAGGAAATTCCTTACTGTTTGCTGACCAAGTAGAGTATCCATAGAGCAAAATATCTTGGTCATCACTGACCAACAACAGCCAATTGCTGATGTTTCGAGAGCCATGATCAGGTTGTTTCAATAATCAAGTTATTGCACATCACATGGGCCAAGGTAACTGTATGTCTCCTCTTAGCATTTGGAAATAGAAGGCAACTCTACACACCTTAGTGTGAGTGTTGAGGTAGGTTGTACAGCTTTGCATTTGCTGCCTCCCGAGAGGACAAGGATCAACTGCTTCAAGTTGTGCTTTCCACAGGGTAACTTTGCAGGTTGACACAGCACAGTTGCATGTTGAATTTCTGTCCCAAACTGCAGGAGAGGGTACAGTGCTGTTGCAGAGAACTTGCTGTGATGTGGGGATGGATTTTTTCTTTTTTTTTCCACCTAGGCGTTCTGATGTGCATCAGGTTGGCTGATGCCCTCTAGTCTGAAATTTTGAGTAAGTCTCTCGATTAATTTCCTGTGAAAGATTTTGCATTCACTAGTTTAACGTGTTGCCTTCCTCTTAAAATGATATGGAAGAAAACAATTAAAGTCCTAAAAAAACCCCAACACCCTACCAAAAAATCCCAGACAACAACACCAACCACCTCAACAAAAACCCTAAAACCAAACAATATCCCACCCCAGTGCTTAATCTGTTTCCCTGCTGTGTTCCTAAGGACTCTGAACTCATACTCCAACCACACACTGCAGACTGCCATCTAACTCCCTCCACAGGCGCAGTTAGCTCTGACAACAAGGCTGTATTTTGGAGGTTTCCTGGGGAATGGTTTAAGAGATCAGAGCTATCAGTATTTTGTCTGTTGGCAAATGACGTGATGAGCCGCGTAAGTCTGCTGGACAGCAGCTGCCTGGTCCCGCAAGAAGATAAAGGTAGCAAAAAGGAAATCTTTATCATTCATCAGCAATAATTATTTCCTGTTAAAAGTGTCAAGAAAGGTAAATTAATTCTCTTTGTATTTTACAGGGAGGGTAAGAAAAATTATTTCAGCTAACCCAATAATCTAGGGTAAGATTTGCCCTATAAAAGACAGGAATTCCATAAGAAGAATAATTAATAAATCCTGTGTTCCAGTATCTTTCTCCCACATGGATTCTCCTCTGGCTACCAAAGGCTGAGGTTATTACTTTCCCTTGGCACTAGTACACCTCTGGTACACTAGAGCACCAGTACAACCTCTCTCATAGCTGGCATCCCTTCTCACAAACAGTGAAGGATCTGAATGCCTTGGAGATCCCTGTTTATCAGACAGAGACTGCTGGAATCATACAACCCTGCTGGGGTTAAGGTCAGACAAGCCACGTGTGTAGGTACATGTGTGCATGTGCAGTGTAATTAAGTAAAATTGTTTCCTTAGGAAACCAGGCTAATAAAATGCAAATGTGAAAGGTGATGTGGCTTACAAGCTGGCAAGGCCAGTGTTTGAGATCGTGCCTGGGATTCCTTACCTGGAAAACATTCTTCTAGCATCTTTCCTCTTTACATAGATATCCTGTTCCTTTTCAGATGTAAATGCACACTTCCCTTATTAGTAGTTCTTTATTTTTTAAACATTTTGAATAATAGGAACTCTCGTGGAAAAACCAGGCAGGCTGCCCTCACCTTTATTATGCTTCATGAGTCTGCTTTCAAACCTCTTGTCAGACTAGTCTTTGAAAAGAAGTGATTAATAATCGGCCAGTAATGAAACACTTGGTTTAATTAGAACTGGCTAGAAGCATTTTGGGTTTAATTGTCCTTCCAACATGCACACGTACGTGAAAATAAATAAATAATGAAATTGCTAGCCTGTCTGTATATATATTTAAGAATGTTTATTTTTAACCAGAAATTCTGTGCTACATCTTTTGCTCTGAATAAGTCACTTTTGATTTTTTTTAAGGATCCTTCTCTATATCCAAATCTCAATAGTCAGTGAAGACTATGCAGAAGCAGAGCTGTCGTAAGGATGATTTAGTTGTATGAGTTGCCAGTGCCCTGGAGTAAGGCAGTCTCTCTTCTTCCCTCCCTCCAGGCTAAGTCTCATGGGCTAAAGGTAGAAATTCAGGTCCCCAACCTCGTGCCTCTTGTGTGTGGTGGCTGTCACCTGGCTGAGAGGCAAGCTGTCCTCCTGACTTCACCCAGGATGCCATAGAGTTTGCAGGCTTGAAGTTATTAAGCTGGTCCAGGGGGTTCTTTCACGGGTTTGGCAGCTCTGGCCAGCGGGTCTCCTTCTGTAAGGCTCTTGGTGTGTTTGAGGGGTGTCCCTGCTTGTCGGTGGTCGTGTAAACCATTGCCATGGCACAGCCAGCCGACCGCTTCAGCGGCAGGAGACGTGATGGGTCACAGCGGCACGGCAGCGGGGGAGGGAGCGACTTAAATGTTGGCATTTTTAATTGATGGAAACCAGAAGGGCAGTTCGGGGAGGTGTTTGCTGTGGAAAACCAGCAGCACCTCTTGCCTTTTGCTGGAACAAGTGAGAAACGTTTGAGACCTTTTAAAAAGGGGACTGTTTAGAGTCACAGCCACTCAGGCTCAAAAATAATTGAATTGTTGCAGAGTAACCTGATCGCTGACTTCAGACTTAAAATCACTGGCGGTTGGGTGCTGTACAGATTTCTTGGCTGCTGAAAATCACGGCAGCTCCGCTGGCTTTTAGTGTGAGGGCAGGGCCTTCTTCCCCAGGGCTGACTCTGTGTGCAAGGGTGTGCAGAAGGACCCAAGCATCCCAAAAGCCACGTCAAGGAGAACTGCCTTCCCCTGCCCTGGCTGCACAAACCAGTCATTAACCTCTATGCAGATTGTTGTCAGCTTTAAATGCGTGCATCCAGGCAGGAATAGCCTTCTCTTTTCGTGCATGCAGTTCTCTGCTACTGGCACTGCATCCGTTTGCAGCCCAATACTGGCTGGGTATAGGGGTAGCAGTTCGGTGCAAAGGTAGGATTCTAGTTGATGATGCTTGCCCGGAACTCAATTTATACCCAAACTCTTCCTTTCTTCACAGAACTCAAACTTGCACGTTAGCTCTAAACTAGAACCCCAGATTCAGTGTGTTTTCATTTCATGATCTGAAAAGTAGAGCCCCCCAAATATTGTTGCTGTCATAATTTTACTCCCATAAATTAACCTGGACATTAACAACTTGTTTTCTTCTTTTTTTAAGCTAAGGATGTTACTTACATCTGCCCCTTCACTGGAGCAATCAGAGGAACCCTCACTGTTACCAATTATAGGCTGTATTTTAAAAGCATGGAACGGGTAAGCTTTTGACACCATCTGCTTTTGTTGGCTGCTCAGCCTTTAGACCTAGGTGTTCTTTGAGAGTAATTCTGTGTGAATCGTAGCTGTGTATCTGGGAATATAGGCATAAGGGAGCAGGAGCTGGGGATTTTTCCCCCTCCCCTTTATAAACTCACAAATTTCAACTGTCTACAGGACCCTCCTTTTGTCCTAGATGCATCTTTAGGTGTAATCAACAGAGTGGAGAAAATCGGAGGTGCTTCCAGTCGCGGTGAGAATTCATACGGGCTGGAGATTGTATGCAAGGTAAACTTTTATGTGTTTTACAACAGGGGAAGGGGAATGCAGATCTTAAAAGGTTTTCTCTCTAGTACTGTAGGAAACATTTCAGTCAGCATGTTCAATAAACATCTGATTTTAAAAGTAATTTTCAGGATTCTCAGTCCCGCTCGTTTGAGATGAGATCCAAACCTTTATTCAGACTTTGTGCTAGATGATGTCTTTTTTGGAGGTGGGAAGGTAGACCTGCATCCCACTAGTGTAGTTCTGGGGGTGGCCCACTAGGCCATCCCAGGAAGACTGCACTTATGGAGTACAGGATGCCTTTCCCTCATTTGCATTTCAAGAGCAAGAAAGAGGCACATTTCCTCCTAAATCATTATGTCCACCTGCTGCTGTGCTTTGTGGTGGGTGCAAGTAGCCTTTCAGTCCTCCTGAAGGCTGTTCATTCATTTCTTTCAAGGAAGTACCTGTTTCACATGTGCCTCTTAAGAGCCCTTGGAATCGTTGAAAATGCAAACCTCAGTAAAAATGAACAATTCACCTCCTTGTATCTACTGACTGTGGGCCCACAAAGTAGGTAAAGCCACCATCTCCAGTCCTAAATCCATACCTCTGCTGTTCACCGGGGCAGGGCCTCTCTGCTTCCCGTGGTGGCCCTGTGGGGAGAGCTGGATTCTGCACCTGGAAGGTGTTGGGCTGCTTAGACCTCTTGTCAGAGCCCCTAGAGGCTGAAGGGATGCTGCTTTCTGGGTGAGGGCAGATGGAGCAATGAATAGAGTCCCAAACTGCTCACCTCCCTGCTGTGATTTGGAGGCTCCAGGAAGCTAAGCAGACTCTGGAGCTGTGGGCGTGCTGAGTGAAGAGCAGTTGGTATCATCTATACCAAATCATCCAGCTGCTCCCTCCTCCTGTAGCAGTCGTGATCCTCCCTGGCTAACATCAGGGTGCTTGTGCTGGCAAGATAATTTGTGCCCTGTTTTGATCTGGATTTCTACTTCTCAGCTGTTTTGCCTATATGCAAATCTACACACATGGTCAGGCTTGGAGTGAGCTACTTTGTGCCTGGGTTTCCCACCCAGGGAAAAAAACTATACATTAGGTATCTTGGCCCTATAGACCGTATATATCTGCCAGCCTGCTTAGCCCAGGCTATGCAGAGCAGTTCAGTGCGATAACAGAGTAGTTCACATACAGCTGATGCATCCTGAAGTGTTCTCTGAGACCAGTTGCCTAGTCTCAGCCTTGTGAGACAGCTGAGTCTTCAGCTCTTTATCTCGTTCTCTGACTTGCTGTACCATCTTCATATGCTGGAATCCGATAGCTCATTTTCTGCTGGTGGCTTTTAACCTGTTTACTATGAGTGTTTGATTTGTAGGCTTGGCTGGAAAATCTTGGCATCTTAGAGATGCTTTATTTAGTTCCTGAATTTGATTTTGTAGACGAGTACGGAAAGGAGGCCTTGGGTTACCTCTCTTTGTGGAAACCATGCTGCTGTGCAAGGTGGAGGAGTTCTCAGTTTCAAGGCATCCTCTTGAGTGCTCTGGGAGATGGCAGCTTCAAAGGGAGATGGCACTGGTTGCTTTGCACCAAACTGGCTGGGCTTGGGCTCCCTGCATGCAGTGGCTCTATGGAGATGCTTTGTGAGGCAGTTCCTTCCAGCTCTCTTCTGGCCCAGCTCAGCCTGAGCGCCCAGTAAGAGCTAGGATGTCTGTCCCACAGTGCTGCCCATCGGAGATAGCTTGTCCCCGAGCAAGGCTCTCCCCTTGACTTCCAGCGGGCAGAGAGCTTCACGTGAAGGCAGTGTGCTGCAGTCGGGTGCACTTGTGCACTCCCTCGGCTCCTCTGCAGCGCTGGCCGGCTTCGCTGGGGGCTGCAGGTGGCCACTGGACCAAGCCCAGAGTTGCAGTACAACCGTGTTCCAAGTACAGTAGTAAATCAGTGAAGAGCATGGAGGTGTGACACTATTTTGAATGCTGACTTTGGGATTTTCTTTGGACTTTGAAGTGGTTCAGAAATCTGCAATTGGATTTCCCTCTTTCCTAGGATATTCGAAACTTGCGATTTGCTCATAAGCCTGAAGGGAGAACTAGACGATCCATATTTGAGAACCTAATGAAATACGCTTTCCCAGTTTCAAATAATCTGGTAAGTATTTTCTTTTCAGTTTTTACCAAAACCAGTAAGCTGTTATGTTCAGTCCCAGCTACTTGGTACAACCATAAATCACAGAAATGGTTTGGGTTGGAAGGGACCTTAAAGATCATCTAGTTCCAACCCCCCTGCCATGGGCAGGGACACCTTCCACTAGACCAGGTTGCTCAGAGCCACATCCAGCCTGGCCTTGAAGACATCCAGGGATGGGGCATCCACAGCTTCTCTGGGCAACCTGTTGCAGTGTGCGTTTTGTTAAAGGAAGAGAAATGCTATTTTTCTAATCCATTTTAGAATTAATTCTGTGGGAGTTTAGATTGTATAGAAAACAGGAGCAGTCTACTGCCGTGGGGCTGGATTCCTTCACGCACTTACTGACACGTACTGGTAACGGACGGGAAATACTCAAAGTGCAGTGACATCTCTTAGAGGTTAACAGGGAATGGTGACTGCGCTGTCCCACGTATGGAATGCAGCTCCTGTGCCCCCGTCATGTTATGACACAGCAGTCATTGCTTCAAATACTGGTTGAACAGATCTAGTTCGTAGTATGTAAAGGCATACTTGCCCAAGCTGTCTTTTCTTCCTCTCTTTAATATTAAACTCCTTTTGTCCATGAATTACTTGGTAATAGGCAAGCAAGGTCAGGGGTATAGAGGAAGGTATGTTGTTCTACTAATTACCTGCTACATGTTAATCATTTCACAAAGCCCTGAAAGAAAAGTAGTGCAGTGGAAAAGAAGAAGGACCAGTCGTGAATTGAGATACCACACATCCTGGAAATGGGCTCTGAGTGGGCTCGCAATGGTATTTTTTTTTTTTCTTTCAGCCACTTTTTGCATTTGAGTACAAAGAGGTTTTCCCAGAAAACGGATGGAAGGTGTATGACCCCATCTGGGAGTACAGAAGACAGGTGGGTGTTGTGCCATGTCCTTCCTCCTCCTCTCTTCAGAAGTGTGAGGCTCTGTGCAGTAACAGAATTACAGGTCATGTGGAACTGCCAGGTTAGGACGTTGTTCTTCACGCTGCAGTGATTGATGGCAGCAGTACAGCTTTAGAGATAGCAGCAGCCACTGATGGAGATTATTCAGGCTGCAGAGAGCTGACTTTAGGCTCCGGTAGAAAAAACCCTACTGCTGTGTCTTAGTCATCAGCCACTGCTGTCAGGGAGGAATGGAGGATGCATTTTGCAGGTACAGACAGCCCCTTGTTGAGTTTCCCACCTCAGCTCTTGCTTGTATCAGTTTTATGGTTTTCTGTAAGATAAACAGGAACTTGGAAGGAAAACAAATTAAATGTAGACTGTCTTCGTTTTGTTGGGGAAATCATCGTAGGGATCAACCCAGGGAGTGTTGTGATTAACCACAGCTTGGAACTGGCAGTTGTAGCGTGCCCACTGGTCAAAGGTGTTAATGCCCATGAGGTGGCAGGCTGTCAAGTAGGAATACTGCAATAAAAACTGGAGTGGTCCTCCTTGGGGGAAAAGGTGGGAGCATTTGGGGTTTTATAATGAAATCACTCCTGTCATAAAATTCCCAGGTTGAGGAGACAGCACAGTTTGGTGACAGTTTTGCCCTGGACGCAGTAAATTTTTGTTTCATCCAGATCTACCAGGATAAAAGCAATTTTCCTTCATAAAATTAAGAAATCTTCAGCCATGTAATTTAAAGATTTATTTGAGTCTTTCCCAAAAAGCAAACCAAAACAAGACGTCTGTCCTAGCCTAGTTGTTCGTCTGATTCCTGACATCCAAAGCCTGAGGAAGGGATTCATTTTCCTAGCTTCATTCTTGTAAAAGCTGGGCATGCCTTCTAAATTGGTTATCTAGGCCTGTCATTAACAGATGGGGAGAGACAGCTTCACTGTTGGGGGTGATTTGTTCCCTCCTAAAATAGCTGCCTAAGATAGATTGCTGGCTTCTAGGCTGCTAATTGAAAGTGAGATGTATCTTACCTCCGCTGTCTTCATTGCAAAAAAGTGGATGTTTTGCAATGAGATCCCACAACCTAAAATCCTATTAGAGGCAAACTCCAGTCATTTGTGATCAGTGACACACGTTGTATCTAAGGTCGACTTTGACTAATAAGAGCAGATAATGCAGCGATTATTGCTTTGTTTAGGATTTACCTCCTTCTTGGTAGTTATTTTAAGGAAAGATCTGTTTATAAAGAAGGATCTGCAGCCCAAGCTGTGTGGGAAAGATGCTTCTTTACAGGACTGAGAACTTTGGAATAAAGACTAAAGAATACCTGTGTTATCAAAATAATCTCCACTGAAAAACACAGCAGTCACTTAGCCAAACCTCCATGGGAACAGGTGAAGTTAGAAAGACATTCTTACAATACTTGGAAGGAAGGAAGGGTGACCCTTGAGAATTTCAAGGTAAATTATTCCAATTTCTTAATCCTGGTATGTCTGGTTTTAGAATACAAGCTTTTCTATCCGTCTTAGCTTTTATATTGAGATTGGCTGTACCTTAAATTTGGCAGGAGCTTGGTTACACAGCTGAAGGATACATATATTTACAGGCATGGGGTTGGCAGCTCTTCATGGCCTTTCTGTAAAGGAAATGGGACTCTGGACCGCGATGTCTTTGTTTCTGGTGACACAAGGTAGCCCTGTGTGTAAAGCACACCGTGACGATGCTCCAGTGTGTATTTCTTTACTTGTGACCTGCTCCTGGATAACTTTTGAGTGCTCAGGAAAGGCTTCACCCGACTGCTTTTATGTAAGGAAACCAAACTAATGGCCATTAACGGCCCCATTCGTTTGCTCACACTGATAACTGCAAAAATGAATCCAAACCAGGATTTTTTGCAGCCATGGCCTATCTGAATTTTACCCATGATAGGCCGCAGTCATTCCCATTCCAGATCACGCAATCCATCCGTTCCAGTAGCTTATCTCCAAAAATGACCAACACCAGCTGCTGAAGAAAAAGCAAACCGTTCTGCAGTAGATGTTTATGTTGTAAGCTGGCCAGGAGGAGAATTTCATCCCTTTCGTTAGAGTTGATTTAGATCCTGCAGCATGAAGCTTTACGTCCCCTTCAAAACTTTTAGGTATTTCAGTCTGTTTATTTAATTTCGGCATTTATAACTATGGATGTTCAGTTTATCTGTGTGAATGTCTTAGCCTTTTTTCTTAATCCAACCAGGTTCTGCTAGAGCAATAACACATACTACAGTAAATCAGGATCATGTCCTGAAATGGCAGCAGGAAGTCGTTAACAGTGAAACAAAACTGGCATCATCAGATCAGATAATGGGATTACCTGTCTCTGCCTGTATGAATTGCGATCAGAAACAGAAAAAGCGGGACACGCGCTATTTGCAGGACCTTTTGGAATTGGTTTAAACACTGTTAGAGAAGCGCTGGCCTAGGGCATAAGTTGCCCAGCCAGGCGTTAACTTGGTGTATCTTAGGCCGGTCAGTCATTTCCCAGTGGGAGCGAGGCCACAGAAGGAGCGGTGCGGAGCAAAAGCAGAAGCCAACCACCAGGCAGCTGTAAAACACTTCTAGAATAGGATCCATTGTAGGCTCTGTGTCTGCACTGGTAGACATGGCAAGCGTGTGTGTGGTATGATTTATTTATTATATCTGATTTTCACATTAATATAATGTGTTGATATCATCGAGATCATAGCAATTAGGAAAGATACTCAGTAAACCCCAGACTTCTCTGTCAGCGTTCCTGAGAAAGATGGAAATATGTAACTTATTAAAAATTTGTGATTGTGTAAAACTATGGGGAGTAATAAACAACCTGTAGAGAACAAAAGGAACTCAAGAAAGGTTTGGGATTTAGTCAGTAAATGGAATCACATGTGGCAAATGAAATTTAAAACTGAAATTGCTCCTTGATTTTTATTACACACAGGCTGGCAGGGTATAAAACAGAATTGCAAAGTGAATAAGTCTCAGTTGAAACCAAAAGGCCTTGAGATTCCTTTGGAGTAACTTCAAGCTTTCATTTTCCTTGACAAGGTGGGAGCATTTGGAAAATATTACAAGGAGTTGTGAAGCTGGAAATGTGTGATGTTTCCCTACCGAAGTCAAGCTCATCTAATCCTGTGCTCTGGTCATATCTACCAGGGAGCCACAGTACAGGGCTGTGGTTGTGCTTTCAGAGAAAACATGTACAAGTTAATAAATCAGAAGAGGAGCTGTTGAGGGGAAAAGAAGTGCCCAGCGTTAGTATACAAACAGTGTGGGAAAGGGAGAGCATGAGGACAGCATAGAATCACAGAA
>NW_010240001.1:0-5851 GCF_000690775.1 Eurypyga helias | reverse complement strand
GGGGTGGGGTGGGGGGGAGGTGGGGGGGTGCTAAAACGAGGGTGGGATGCAGCCAGACTGGAAGCTGGCTCACATTCTGTGAGTTTAGCTTTATTTCATCTATAAGCATATTAATTGCAAATTTTACTTTTGTTGTACCTTAAGAAATCATGTGTAGTGTTTCTTGTTAGAGCTGATTATAGCTTGTGTTTGCAGAAAACTGATTGAAAGTAAAGGGTGAAGTTAGAGAAGCTGTGGAATGGAAGTATGAAACTTTTTCCCTTTTCGTATTGACTGTTAACTTTTGTCCTGATATTTAAATTCAATAATTAAACCTTTGATTGAAAATTTTGCAGAACTATTTTGTTTGAGCAACATGCACCTAATTTAACTCACCTGCGTTGTACAGTTTTATAACTAGACTTATAGTAAATGAAACTTGCTGACTGTTGTCTTTTTAACAGCAAAGTTTAATGCTGTTAAGTGCTTTCACTTGCTTGTTTCAATGAGGAATATATAGAGTCATGAAGAACTCTGTTCTTTAACATGAACATTTTTTTTTCCACACTGAGAAGTTACTAGACTCATTTGCATTTATTGCATTTCCTTTTTGAATCAAAACCCAAGAGCCAACCAGTTCCTTAAGGCTTTCTAAATACATGCAGCTGAAATCCCTTTTAGACATGTAACCTGTTTCATATATGCAGACGTGTTTAACCCCAGATACAGGAAGAGATCGATCAGTGGCTAACCTCAGGGTGATCCTGCAGAATTGCCAGCCCCCTGTTACCAGCGGTGGTGTGGCTCCTGGTCTGCACAACCTGCCCTAGCATTTTCCCTGGTATGCCAGGATGGTAGTAAGTGATTAAAAAAAACCCCACAAAAACACCCATATTACTCAAAATGGTGTTTTTATATCAGAAGAATAAACATTCTAGTCCTTTTGTTTGCTTCTAAAAGCAGCAACTAATTAGCTTAGCAAAAAATGAGTAAATTATATACTTAAACTCAGTTGCCTGACAATAGTATTCAGTCAGCAAAAAAAGGCCTTGCTGATGAGACATCATTGAGCATCTTGAAGGTTAGATGGAGAACTGGCATTGAATAAGCAAATGAAAAGTCTGTCCCTGTACAGTCATGACACGTCTCACTGTAGTGAGTTCTTGAAGGTGATTCTTAAGAGGCAGGAGTGGCATTCCGGGCACGGTAAATAGAAGGGTCTTTCACCAACGATGGCAATGAAGAAATGATCTGAGGGATGTGTGAAACGCTACTGGTTATAGAGGGAGAGATTCATCCTCTAAACGGTTGAGAGACACTAATTCAGCATACAGAGTACATGAAAAAAAAAATTGCAGTGATTTTTTTGTTTGACAAATAATACACATATGTTCATTTGAAAGACTGTTTCAGATTAATATTAATGTAATTTGGAGTTGAAATTTATTTAAAAACTTACAAAGTTTAAGAAGAAAGTTTAAAAATTGACGGCCAAGTATTTTTTAAAACAATGTTTCTTCTGTTTCAGCATTACAAAACAAAACAAAAAACAACGGCAAAAAGAACACCCAAACCCTGGATCTTTTTAAAGGGTCCCTTTGAAAGGCTGCACATTAAGGCTAGGTATATTGATCAGTCTGGAATGCAGTTTTTGCATCATTTGGGGGCGGGTGTGTGCATGTGTATGGTGTTCCCTTTGATTTAATTTAACTAAATAACAATAAAAAATCAGTTGTTCCTTGCAGTCCATTAACTTTATAAACCACTTGGATTTCATTTGTGGACAATTTGGTCCATTCTTTTTATGCAAAGTTTTGATTCTCTAAATTTCAAGGTTTAACAGTTAATGCTTGTGACTTTCATTTGACTATCATGCTCTCAGCAATTTTGTTATTAAAGCTGAAATTTTATTATTTGATTACAGTTTAAGGGAGAGCAGACAGAGTAACTTCACCGTTATTTTAGGTAAGGGTGACAATGAGAGGGATGTCCGGTTACTGACAATTCAAGTGCTGCTTAAGAGAGATTTTCCTGAGTTAACCCTGTCTAAAACGTCACATGATTCCTCATGTAAGAAGTAAAGATTCCTGAAAAAGCTTTTGAAAATAGCTTTTAAATTGTTATCCAATTTGAAGTAACCAATCCAGAGGATAATTTTAACAAGAATACCTTTAGCGCCAATTGGTTCTTGTATAAACATTCGTGTAGTAAACAGTCATATGTTTAAGCAAAAACTCTATTTAGTTCTTGTGGGTAGCGAACCTGCTCATCATTAAAAATGCCAGCAATAGGGCATGTGACATAGCAGTGGCCTTTTCATACCACAGAAACTAAAAGAAACTACCTTAACCAAGTAATCTGTATAAATGTTGAAATGAACGGGAAAACTGAGTGTATTCATTGGGACTTCACTGGGTTCTATGCAAATGGTAAGAATTTATGTCTAAATCAACCACTGAATTGTAGCTGCATTTTGACTGTGTATTGTCTGCAGCAGAATTTGGGAAAAATACTCCTTGTAATGGTAATTCCCTAAAATACCAATGCCATTAAGGAAAATAAAAAGTATTTTGCATACCTGAAGCTGAGAGCATCTTTCTTGCTCCAAAAGCTACCATTCTGTCTTCCTAAGTGCTTGGGAAACTAGCTATTTAACGTTGTTGGTAACAAGATGTCCATCCCTTGCATTGTGTCATGGTGTATCATAGCCAGTTACCTCCCTTTGTTTGTTCATTTATGTTCTGCTGCCTGGTACAGGGGGGAGGTGAGCCCTCCAGACTAGTCACTTAGGTCTATACAGGTAAAACAGACAATACCAGAGGGCGTTCTTGGACTCTAAAACTCAGTTGTTAATATTACTTAGGTATTAGAACCATCTGTCAAGGCTTTGGGCAGCATCAGCCAGTATTCTGGATAAATCCTGAGCATGGCTAGGGACAAGCAAGGCTGAAAGACATTCCCACCTGGCAGTTTCATACTTCGAAGGGTAAGGGAGGGAGTACGGACACAGGCTGTTCTGTGCCAGGTGGCCTTGGTGCCAGCAGACAGTCCTGGCATGTGTAATTTACTGTTACAGGCACAGTCTTTGTCTTACGCACCGCTGTGAACAGAGACCATGCAAATCTGGGCACCTAGCCGTGCTGAGGGTGTATACGAGGGGTTACATATCATTTGTCTGTTAGAATACTTCCAGGTTTCCCCCTTACTGCTGGGGACTGTTGAAAGAGTAACTTTCGTAGCTGTGATTGGGCTGTATTTACACAGAGCGAGAGGCACTGGCTGATGTGGGGAAATACCTCAGCGGGGCACGGTTTTCCATAATTATCTAGACAGGATGTTTTGGGAATGTAACCCACTCTTCTGAATGCAACGTTGTATTAGTATTTTGGTATTGCTATGCAGCAATAATATGGTTATTCATGTTTCTTATGGACTTAATAACACTGATGTTAAAAGGTGATAGAAAAGTTATGAAAATCGTGTGTGAATTAAGGACCCCATGTGCCGAAAGGGAAAAGGGAACTACGTGCCTGGCTTGTGCCAAGAGATCAGAAGTTTGGTGTGTGAGCCCAGCTGGCTTCCAAGAAATATCACCCATAGCCCATTTCATTATGTGAGGCTGTTGTCATTGACAGTGGTCACTGTTGCTGGCCTTGCAGTGTGGAAAGAACATTCCAAGGCTGTCACTCTAGGTATGTCTCCATCGACTTTTCAGCTTACAGCAAAAAGTGATATGAGGGGAAACGGGGTGTGGGGGTGGGTGTGTGTGTGTGCGGGCAGCACTAGTATCACACTTCTAGCTTTTGCTGACCAGAAATACAGGACTTGACTTTGCAGTGGCAGAAAATGATTCTTTTGGAAGTTTAACCTCTGAGTCGTCAAATGTCTGAGGAGAGTTTCCATCCTGTCCCTAAGCAGAGCGGTTGTTAACCTGGTCAGAAGTTACCAACATGTGCATTATAATTCTTTAAATGGCTGCTCAGTGACTTTTTACATGGGAGCATAATTGATGGTGTCAGTTTTAATAAATAATTCAGTACTTCTTTCTCTCTGATTGTATAGCAGGATTTGTGGCTAATAGAGGTCTGAGGACTAAGTGTGACTGATGAGAATGGATGGCATATTGCTATCAATCTTGTCACTTTTTACCACGTGTAAAAATTGAGTTTGAGTTACTGACCATCCACAGCATATTTGTCCTCTCACTGTGAGTGGACCAAAAACATGCTCAGAAGGCTATTATTAAACTTTGTGTGCCTGAAATAACCATGGCTATTTATACAGCTCTAGTGTTGGCTTTACTCATTCTACTTATTTATTTGCTACATGGAAAGTGTGATACTCACTTGTTTAATTCTGAATTTCATTTAGTTTAATTTTGTTGTAGTCTGGCTTTCAAATAAATTTACACCTGTATTTACCATTCCAAAGCCAAACTGTATTTAATCATTTCACAGGGGGAAAAAGAACTTATTTGACTCTGATCTCTATGATAAATGCTTTGTGGTAAAATGTCGTGGTCAATAAATTAAGATGTTATAATAGCATTTATTCTTCTCTGTGTCTTTGCTTGACATAAGGATGACTAGCTAAATTTGGCTTATTCTGCCTAACCTTTTTTTCTTTCTCTTTTTTTTTTTTTGTCTCAGTGGTAGTTCATGATTCATTTGCTTGGAGTCCCTTCCACTGTCTATTCAGTCTTAATAGGAATGCGGATTGACTGTGCTTGATTCCTAGACATACCTTTGTGTATGGTGATGACTAGCAATCAAAATATTGTTGTATGTTTCTTCATTTGGGTGTGTGCTGGGAGAGCAAAATACCATTTCTTTCCACCACATTTTTTGCTTGTTTTCCTGTGGATTTTTTTTTTAATCACTTTCAGAGTTCACTGAGTCCTGAATATAGTTGAAGTGTAGTAAATATCATATCTGCCCTACCAGCCTTTCCCCTAACCTAAAATAGATTAAGCAATGATAATATCTTGTAATTGCAAGTAGAACAAACTTTTTCTCCTTTGAGAGAAAATATATTATTACTACTTTTGGGAACTGATTTGAGCAGGGAGTATAGTAGAAGCTTAAGATCCTTTTAGGTATTTTCCCATAAAAGCAAAGAGAGGCTCTGCCTGAAGATACGGGGTGGAAAGCTTGGCTTCTTCCACATCTCAAAAGATTGCACATGGAATGATTTTCCTCTTCTATGACTCCTCTTCCTGTATCAACTATATTCAATCCAAAAGTTCCCCGTTTTTTTTCCTACACCAGTTATGCCACTGTGCTGTCTGTAAGTAGCCCAAGGGACAGCGCTACAGCTCTGCATTTTAGACCTCAACCTTCAGCCTAACTCCTAAATCTTGATTCCAGAACTCTCCCAGCCCTTCCTCCATTGTCGATACTCTTAGGAGCCACAGGGACTAGTTCCCCAAACACACTCTCTGGGATACAACACAGATACCAAGTCAGGTCTGCTACTTTGATGCTTAGGATAGTCATCATGCAGTCTTCACTGCCATCATTAAACTAGCTGCCTGTTTCATAGTTAGCCGCTTGCCCCCTTTCCTTTCCACTGCAGGACCTTTTTTCTCTCAAGCATCAGCAACAAGGAATAGTACCCTGGATGTCAAATTCTTTGTGCAGTCCCTGTAACTGTCTTGTTGATGTGTCATTGTGTGTTTGGTTTTGGGGTGGTTTTGGGGTTGTTTTGGTTTAGGGGTTGGTTGGTTGTCAGTATTATTTTTTTTTTTTCCATTTGGCCCATCTGTCTTCAAAGGAGACTATTTTTATCCCTGGCATCTCTAAGCTGCCTGCAGCAGGTGTATGAATGCTGTACACATACATTGTACATTAACTGAATCATAGAATCATAGAAT
>NW_010240000.1:2736-6488 GCF_000690775.1 Eurypyga helias | reverse complement strand
GCAGGTCAAGCTGTGAGCGGTACGCCCGTTTCACGTCGTGCGCCGCGGGAGGAGGTGTGGGTGCGCACGCGTGTGCGGTGCACGCTGGGAGCACGAGCTGCGTGCCCGGGCCACGCAGGGAGTTCAGACGCGTTCGAGGGAGCAGATCTGCCCGGAGGGACGCTGTGCCCGGACTTGCTGTCTGAGGAGGGTGCGTGGTCGAGCATGTCTCCTGTGCCAGCCTGGCAGCGCGTTGGCAGGGTGGAGGAGGCCGGAGAAAGCCCTGGAGGTGCAGCAGCTTGCGTGCGTAGAAGAAATGTAGGGTTTTTTCTCCTGCCTTTTCTAAATGAGCCGAGGCAGTGCCAGCGAGGAGGTGGGATGGAGGGGCTGAAGAACGTCTTGTGAGCTGGGAAGGGGGAGGGTTGATCGCAGGAGTGCGGGTCGGGGCACACCAGCTAACGCTTCCTCTCCCTTTTCTCTTAGAGAAGAGACAGGACAATGGGCGAGTGTATTACGTGAACCACAACACGCGGACCACCCAGTGGGAAGACCCTCGCACTCAGGGGTAGGCAGCCTGCGGGGAGAGCGGGATGCTCGGGATTTTGGAAGGTCCACGTGATGGGTTGCTGAGAGCTGTCTGTGCCGTGGGACCGAGTGGGCTGCAGCGCTGGGGAGCCCAGAGCACTGAGAACCGCAAGCAGTGCTGGAGCCCAGGAGGGTTGGACACCGCAACCCTTGGCATGGTGGGGCAGCTGTCCCGCTTGCGGGAGCTGAGGGTAGAGAGGAGGAAGCGATGGGAAAGACTGCAGGGCTTTCTGGGCAGAAAGAGGTGCTTTCTTCTTGCCCTGCTGCCTTCCCAAAGGGCTCAGCTTGGGCTCCTGAGAGCTTGGGGTTGTGGTTCTCCAGACAATTGCTGAGGCCACCCCTCCCGCAGAGAGCGAAGCTGTAACTGCGTCCGGAGTGCGGTGCAGGCAGGCGCTTGCTAATCCCACACCGTGAAGCCTTCCTTTTGCCTGTCATGGAGCTGCAAATTGAAGGTGGTCCCCAAGGGCAGCAATTTGTGGGGCTGCAGCTCAGGGTGAGAGATGCCTGAGGGGCCTACCCAGTGACCCCCTCCTTGTCAGCAGGATGATCCAGGAGCCGCCGCTGCCGCCCGGCTGGGAGATGAAGTACACGAACGAGGGCGTGCGCTACTTTGTGGACCACAACACTCGCACCACCACCTTCAAGGACCCGCGCCCTGGGTTCGAGTCTGGGTGAGCAGTTTTGGGCCGAGCCCCTCTCTCTGCAGCTGGGCTGCGCTGGGAGTTGGGACTTGAGCTGCCTTGTTTGTACCTCGTGCCTTCCCGTGGTCGTGACACCGAGTGGGGGAAGTTGGTCAGATTCGTTGCGAAGACACCGGGTAGTGGGTTTAGGGCCTCACGTTTGGCTCTGACGGAAGGGAGCTGTGCCCCAGAGATCTTCCTCCCGCCTGGCAGGCGATGAGGCTGCTGGGGCCGGGCAGCTCGCTCCAGGGCAGGTGAGGATGAACCAAGGCCCATGCTGCTTTTCCAGGAGCAAGCAGGGTGGCTCCCCGGGAGCGTACGACCGGAGCTTTCGCTGGAAGTACCACCAGTTCCGCTTCCTCTGCCATGTGAGTAGAGCAGAGGGCTGGATGGGAGCATGGACAGCCTGACCCTGTGGGCAGGTGCGGGCCAGGAGAACCGCAGTGCCAGCCTGCACAAAGCCTCGTCTCTCTGCCTTGCTTGCAGTCCAACGCGTTGCCCAGCCACGTGAAGATCAGTGTTTCCCGACAGACGCTCTTTGAGGACTCCTTCCAGCAGGTGAGAAGGTGCTGGGGCCACGGAGCCCAGGAAGGCGTGGGGCCAGCCCTACGCTAGCCCATGGTGACCCTTCCCCTTGTTTCTCCCCAGATCATGAACATGAAGCCTTATGACCTGCGTCGCCGCCTGTACATCATCATGCGAGGGGAGGAGGGCCTGGACTACGGTGGCATCGCCAGGTGAGTGCTGGCGTGCCGGGGCTGTGCCCTGCCTGCAGTGTGATCCTTACAGGGCAGTGCAGGCAGGGGAGACTGTCCAGCAGCTGCACCCGGGCTCCCTGGCCTTTCTGCAGTGTGGAGGAGCCCAGGGGTGTTCCAATGGGAAACAGTGTGAGTTTTGGGAACGGTGGAACACCCTGAAAGCATCGCATTAGCCTGTCTCTGGCCTTGGGGGATCCAGCTGGGGCTCTCCTGTCACCCTCGGGGGTTGGGGGCGATGGGTCAAGTGGCCTCTTCTCCCTGCAGCCAGCAGGCCCCAGTGTGTACCAGGGCAGACGTGGTGTGATGCAGCCACTGCAGCCTCCTCTGCCTGCCCTGAGAATGGTGTTACCAACGAGCATGGGCTGTGTCTTGGCTGAGGTGGGGTCCCATGTCCCCATGAGCCCCCACCAGCTCACTTGGTGTTCCTCTTGGTGCTGGGCTAAGGCTTCCCCCTGCCTGTCACCGCCCTGGTGTTTGTGCTGCCGCGCTCTCGCCCGCTCCTCCTTTGTGGTGCCGCTGCCCCCGGCTCTGGTGCAGGGGCTCCTGCTCTCCGCCTCTCTCTGTGTCTTGCCAGTGGTTTTACCCTATGGTAGGTTACGTCATGCTGTTCTACCACAGGGTAGAACCACGGACAGGATGCCGAGGCTGCCTCTGCGTCCGAGGATCCTGTTGGGCGGCCGGGCCGGGGGAGCGAAGCCAGGATGGTAACGAAGCCAGGATGGTACCCGTCCTGCGCTGCTTTGAGCTCAGGGGCTCCTGGGGAGACCGTGGGGAGGCTTGGGGTGTCTGTGCCACAAACTGTGTGTATGTATACAACAGCCTGGGTGGGACTGAGCCGGGTGGTGCTACTGGGATCACTAGCACTCCTATAGGGAGTCCTCTGGCAAACCGGAGTGTTTCTCGCTGGTGTCTCCAAACCCTTCACCGAACCCCACGCAGCACTCCTGGGGTGGAGGACACTTTTGCCAAGTCACACTAGGGCCCAACGCTTGCAGCAGCATCCCAAGGAGATGGGCACCTGGTTTGTGCGGAGTGTGCTGTGGAGGGACCTGGCTGTCCCCTCTGCCGGGGCGCAGCCTCCCCGCGCACCCCTGGACACGCCGGCTCCTCGAGCCGCTCATCACCGCCCTCCCCCTTCCTCTCGCCCCAGGGAGTGGTTCTTCCTCCTGTCCCACGAGGTGCTGAACCCCATGTACTGCCTCTTCGAGTACGCCGGCAAGAACAACTACTGCCTGCAGATCAACCCTGCCTCCTCCATCAACCCTGACCACCTCACCTACTTCCGCTTCATCGGCCGCTTCATCGCCATGGTAAGAGCTGGGGCTGAGAGGAGTTGGGGGGGGTGATGGGAGACCTTCGTTTTGTGTCCCCCTGTTGGAGCAGGGGATGGGGGTGGTCAGTGGGGCGAGGGGCAGCTCCGTGTGCTGTGCCTGTGCTTGGCTCAGCACTGCCACCTTCCTTAAGCCCTGTCTCGCTCAGGTGTGGGTCTGGGAGATGGGCCGTTGAGGGGGTGCTGCGGCGTGGTGCATTTTAAATCCGGGGAATGGCCGTGGGGGCCGGAGGGGACCTGGTTTCCCAGGAGCTGTGGCGGGGATGGCTCCAGGTCTTTGGCTGCCACCCCAGGTGCTGTCGGGTCTGCAGCTCCCGGGACTATTTTTAGCCCCAGCAGTGTGAGATTTTCCAGCTGCCCAAGCCCCAGAGCGGCTCCTCCCCTTCATCTTGGATTCCCCAAGGCCAGGGGGTCACAGGG
>NW_010240000.1:0-2703 GCF_000690775.1 Eurypyga helias | reverse complement strand
GGAGCCTGGGGAGAGGTCCCTGGCTGGTGGCCCTGCGAGGTGTGCGTGTGGGAGGGGGGCTGCATGCTGCTCAGGTCCCCACTCTGTCCTGCCCTGCCCCGCGCGTTGCAGGATACCAATAAAACCCCAGACTATTACTCACCGCTGGGCCGTTCTAGACAAGCGTCTGCATTATTTTTGGCTGCCTCTGCCTTGGGGCTCCTGGAAGCCAGGGATTCAGGGAAGCCACAGCGCAGCTCTGTTTAAACAAGTGCTCTTAATAGAGCTGTGAGGGGAGAAGTAGACACGGTGGAATTTGTGGTGGGGAGGGGAGAGGGGCTCTGAGCACACCCACACCGGGTGAGCCACCCCTGGGCAGCGCTGCTGGGGGGAGCCCGCTCCTCCCCACTGTGTTTGCCAGCCAGGAGTGAGTGCCGCAGCTCTGGGACCCCAGGAGCAATTCCCCTTTGCCCCATGATGGAGCACCGTCTCGTCCCGTCCGTCTCGTCCCGCGGGTCCATCCTGGGGTCTCCCGTCACCTGGTGTCACCTCCCTGCTGCAGGCTCTGTATCATGGGAAGTTCATTGATACCGGCTTCACGCTGCCCTTCTACAAGCGGATGCTGAACAAGCGGCCCACGCTGAAGGACCTGGAATCCATCGACCCTGAGTTCTACAACTCCATTGTCTGGACCAAGTGAGTGCCCCGTGTTCCCCCCGACATGGACCCATCCTGCTGGGGGGGTGGCAGCGCTCCTCCCCACCGCCACTCGCTGCTGCCGGGGGCCTCCGTCAGAAATCACATCCCACTGTCCTCCCGCAGGGAGAACAGCCTGGAGGAGTGCGGCCTGGAGCTGTACTTCATCCAGGACATGGAGATCCTGGGCAAGGTGACCACCCACGAGCTGAAGGAGGGTGGCGAGAGCATCCGGGTGACGGAGGAGAACAAGGAGGAGTACATCATGTGAGTGGCACCTACCCCCACCAGCTGCAGGGCAGTTCTGGGGTGGAAACATGGGGCTTGGGACGTGGCCGCTTCCCTGGGCTACGTGGCCTGTGACAAGTACGGGCTGGTGCGGTCGGCCGAGCTCCGCTGCGGTCTGGCTTGCTGCTGGCTGGGCGCTTGCCAGTACTTTCAGGAAAGAGGAGAGGGGAGAGAGGGTGAGACTTCTCTCCCTGTCCCGTGGCTGCTCCCCCTCCCTGTCTGCTGCTGGGCTGGCTGGGGGCTGCCAGGGCTGGCTCCTGTTGATGTTAGGCTCCAGCCAGGGGAGATGGTTTGCACCCCTCAACCTCCCGACGGCTGCTGGGCTGTGCTCAGGGCTGTCAGCCGCTTTTGAGTTCGGAGGTGGAGAGAGAAACCCACTGGTGGGAATTGAGGGGTGGCCCTGGTGATTTGCAGGAGCCCCTCTCCCCTTCCCCACACACCCTTGCGGCTCCCAGGCCCTCCCCGCCAGTGGGAGGGATGATGGGGGTTCCTTGTGTTGGGGCAGCGGGGCCTGCCTGCCGACCGCTGTCTGCCTCCCAGGCTGCTGACAGACTGGAGGTTCACGCGGGGCGTGGAGGAGCAGACCAAGGCTTTCCTGGACGGCTTCAACGAGGTGGTGCCGCTGGAGTGGCTGCGGTACTTCGACGAGAAGGAGCTGGAGGTGAGCTGGTGCCTTTGCTGGGATGGGGAAGAGAATACCGGTGCTTCCCACCCCGGGGCAGGCTGCGGTGGGAATGGCACGTGGTGATGGCAGAGCACACGGGCTCTGCTTGCACCCTCTGCGCCTCGGCTCTGCTGATGGGGGTACCCCCGCGCCAGGTGGTAAGGTCTGCGGGGTGGCTCAGTGGGCCCGTTAGCAAGAAAACGTCTCATTGGAGACGAGGAATTCCTCCCAGACACCTCCGCTGCCTGGTGCTGGAGCCTGCACTTGTGAAACCCGGCACTGGAGGAGTCGGTGCCCTGAAGCAGGGGTACAGGGCCCTGCTTCTGCCGCGCTGCTGACTGTCCTGTGTCCTCAGCTGATGCTGTGCGGCATGCAGGAGATCGACATGAACGACTGGCAGAAGAATACCATCTACCGACACTACACCAAGAACAGCAAACAGATCCAGTGGTTCTGGCAGGTGAGCTCCGGTGCCGGCAGTGCCTCCATCCTGCTCCCCAGCCCTGGCATTGTCCCCTCCCGTGGCCTGGGGCAGGCAGGGCTGGCAGAGGCCCCGCCGCAGGGGACAGCAGGCAGCACTTAGTGGTCAGCATGCTCCTGGGCAGGATGACAGGACAGGGTGACATGTCCTAGCGCTGTGCCAGTTCAGGCGGTGCTGCTCTGTTCTGGCCAGGGGAGAAGGGGCTCAAAACTGGCTCTGAAGGAGGGCAAGGCTGGGCACAGCTGCTCCCCAAAAACCCCTCGGGATGCACTTATCCCCCAGGATGCGGGCCTGTAGGCGAGGGCTGGACCATGTGCTGCACCACACTGGGCTGTATCCGAACCCGGTTGGCCAGAGGGTATGGGGTGTTCATGGCAGGAACGTGCTGCAGGATGGTGCCCCAGGCACGGCCAGGCTGGGGGTTTGGGGGTGACGGGGACCCCATTCTCCTGCCGCGTTCTTGTTGCAGGTGGTGAAAGAGATGGACAACGAGAAGAGGATCCGGCTGTTGCAGTTCGTGACAGGGACCTGCCGCCTGCCCGTCGGGGGGTTCGCGGAGCTCATCGGTGCATCTTCCTGGGCGCTTGGTTTGGGT
>NW_010239999.1:0-14703 GCF_000690775.1 Eurypyga helias | reverse complement strand
CTCTCAGCCTTTCATCATAGGATAGTACTTACGTCTGTGATCTGTGCAGACCTGCCTCACGGGCTTAGATCTACCTGGCGTGCAGAGCATGCCATGTGCTGGAGTGAGCTGGTGGACGTGCAGCTCAAACACCGTTACGGCCGAGACCGTAAAGTCACCTTAGCCAGGATTTGAAAGCACTTCAATAAATTTCCTATCCTTATGTATGAATTCTAGATTAGGCTTAAAACTCAGGTTGTCTGGTTCAATCTCCGAGAGCGAGCACTCAGGCCCGCTTTCCCAATGTTTCATATTGGTCTGAGGGAAGATAGAAATACCAAGACTTGATCATGGGAAAGTGAGTGCTGGAATCCAAGCTGAAGTAAAGAAATGGTTCCCTTACAACATGTTCCCCAATCTTATAATGAAGCAAGTTCAGAAGCTTGCTTTCAGAGGTTTTCCGCAGTTGACTATTTTTCTGCTTTTTCTCACTGGATATTTATTTTCTCCACCTGTGCTAGGTTGAATGTACAATTTCAAAGCTCATTGTCTTCCTGTGCCCCTTTCCATAATTACTGACCCTATTGAGGATGACAAGGGAAACCAAAGGTGTGTTGCTCTCATATACCTCCCAAAATATCTAATAGAAACACAGAACTATGAAAAAATTGCTGATCACCTGTAATATTCAAGAATCCCATATAAAAATAATCAGTGTAATCAGAAATTGGAAGAAAAGATGCATGTTATTGGAATGTAGTTCCAATGTTCTCAGAACTAATTGCTTGAAGTGCTTGAAAGAAATCTGATGAGTATAATTTTTGAGATGTTTTCCCACTGCCCAGGGAACACAGTGCTGATATTACTGAGCTTTTCATGTTGATTCTGTGCAGTACCACTGGTAATGCTCAGAAACTTCCTGCTGTGTGGGTAGGATTAATGCAAGATGGCACTGATGCAAATATAGCTTGCTTGCTGAAAGTGAGCTGGGAAATGGTTTTGCATCTTCTCTAAGCTATAGCCTGTTAGGCACATATCAGAATGTGTTCAGAAGCTGAGGTTATTTCTGTGCAACAAGAACATAAATTAGAAACCTGATTTCATAAAGACAGTAAAAGACATATCTACCAGAATGGGAGAGACTGTAGGTTAAGACACACAACTGAGTTTCTCCAGTTTAATGAGTCAGCACAGACCACTTGAGCCACTACAGCCAGCCACGTACATGCCCTTGACCTGTGCAAATGTGCCGTAAAACACTATGCAGAACTGACTGCAAGCTGGCAGGAGTGAGCATGTGCTCCATGGCAGTGACCCAGATGATGTTCAGTAGTGTGTCCAACCAGGGGTTGTGGTCTGTGGAAGACAAAAGCAAGAACAGACACCCACTTTGCTTCCCTGCAAGGTGGACACTGACCATTTTTCTGGTTTGGACTCATTGAAAATAGGCTGCTACCAGCACTCTCAGCCTCCAGTTCTGGGAAAGAAAGGAGTTCACCAAAGGGCTGCCAGCCCCTTTGCTGGTAGCTCAGTTGTGTGTTTGAGACATGGTTCTCCGACAGTCTTTAAAGATTACTTTAATCTCCAGTGGTGCTGAACATAGCAACTTGCTGTGAATTTAATGGGATCCAGGAAAGCTCAGTGCTCCTGAAAAACAGTCCGCTTGCATCTATTGACGTGAAATATATTCAAGGTTTTTACCTTGTACTAATTACTTAAGACGTTGAGTCAGCATCTTAGTATCAGGGATAGTAGACAACCTTCCAAAAGCAGTTCTACCTCTGCACTGAACCAACGATCCTTTACATGAAGTGATTAGCACACATAAAGAGCAGAGACAAGACCAAAACTGTGCCATATACACCTTATCTGAGAGGATAATCACAGTCAGTGATACCACTGTTGCTAGCTTAAAAAAGCAGCAGTAGATATCTCACAAGCTGTCATTACCTTTTCACTGGACAATGCAATGACTTCTGTTCTCCAAAGAGGGTTGTGAAACTTGCTAGCTGGCTGCTCCTGTGGATTTGGAAATACCCTGCTGTACCAGCAACCCCAGCTGCTGAAGAGCAGTCAGCTTTCAGGGCTTCCTCCCTGACCTTCTGAACATTACCGAGCATGGCTTGATCTTTCTATGAAGGAAGTCATCAGAAATAATAGCCTACATCCAATTTTTGTAAGAGACGTAGCCAAGTGGCACGGTAATCTACATACTAAACTCCGTATTAATGTTTCTGATGAGCTCCATTCCATGTTCCCATTTTAACATTCCCTCTTCTCCATTTCCTGACCCTGCACCTCCTATGATATCTCCCAGCATGAACTGCACTGGGTCTGATTGCATTTACACTCATTAAAGACAGAAACCATCTTGTACGTATCTTAAAGACAGTTCTAAATTAAGAGCTATATTCATTCTTCCTCTCTGAAGGAATTTCTACTTGCTGTATAAATGTCTTGATCAATGTATGTATATATCTGATGCAAGAGCAGTATCAAATATTCTTCACTGTCACCTTTTACAGCATGATTTTACTGCAGTACATCTTTGAATATTCAGTGTGTTTAGAAAGCCTATTTAATGGCTACAGTTTGGTAACATTTTAGACTAATGACATGACGATTTCTTCCACAAAACAATAGCTTTTGCTCCCGTGTCAACCTTTTTGGCATTGGATATCGTCTTTTAGCTTTTTGACTCTAAGTGACCCACAACAAGGCAAAAACCTCCAGCTCCTTTTTGGTTTTGTTAATTTTTCAATAAACCTGCCTTCCTGCCTTTATCCCTTTCTGCTGAACTTGACAGAGGAGGGAACATCACTGGAGTCCTGAAGACTTCATGGAAATGGGTAGCAGGCAGAGGAAGGAGACCCAAATTACTGTTTGTCCCAGAGAGAAGGACTGTGAGTCAACCCCAGGTGTGCTATGGCACAGTGCCATGCTATGGGGATGGGGCACCGAGGAGGAACTGTGGTTGAAACTCCCACTCCTTTGCTAAAGCAAGAAGGCAGTGACAAAGTCTCTCTCTCTCTCAAGCCCTCCAGCAGGGAAAGCCAAATGGAACAATTCTGATATATATTTACCTTATAAAAACAACCAGAGGAAAAACATTGTACATTTTTTATCTTATATTGAAACAAAAAGGATATAAACCCAAGCCAAGCAAAAAAATCCCCATAGTCATCTAGTTCATCATCCTGCAATATATATAACTCCAGTTGAAAACTGGAGGTATTTATTCTGTCTCCCTAAGAAAGACTCAGTCCCTTAATATACTACCGATTACAGTTAGAATTACGTATGGGTTATTTTAACGGTTTATTGACATGCTAGCAAACTAAGTACCTTGTTTTATTAGTATCATTTAAGTTTCTATTAGAAAAAAAAACCCCAAACATTTAGCATTTCACTCCTAATAACAATAATAATCTAGATTCTTGAAGGAAAGGCAAAACTGTCTATATGTCATTTCCATGACAGAGCCACATAAGACATGATCCTAAAAGCATATGAAATTCTAACTTGATCACAGAACTGATAGCAGAGTAATTCACGAGTTTTTAAACGCCACTTTGTTCACAGTGATAATTTACCCTTCATGTGATATCCCTATAATAATCAATCATATCTGCATTGCACAGATCTTTTTTCCTGATATATGCCTTTCCATAAATTTATCCATCATAACTGTGCCTCAGATACTACCTCTTTCACTAAATGATATCATTTTTGAAGTAGTTTCCAATAAAAAAAAAAATTGTCCATGAGTGGATACACTGTAATGTACAAAAAAAGGCTATTTCACTGAAGAGTATCCGTTATATACAATAACAGTGATTTGTTTTGCAACATCTATTTTATGCTTTCAAGCTACATAAAAAGCACTCTTGTCCTGTGGTAATTAAAAACAAGACAACACAGACATGTGTTTTTACTCCCCTTTCTGTAACAGAAGTGAGCCTGAAGGGACAGGAGAAGTTTGGTTTGTCCTTTTACGTGCCTGGGAGAACAACTGTGCAAATAGTGCGGCAGGTGGTGAACCATTCGGGTGGCACTAGCAAGGGTGAACAGATGTCACCAGGTATTTCCACTGACATTATCTGGGAAGGTGAGGAAATGGCAGTTCCTAGGAGCAGGAGCATTTGACAGCCCTTGCTTGGCCCGAGCCCAAGAGCCAGCACCTCCCCAGGTGCAGACATCCTCACCCACCAGCAGCAGCTCCTTCAACGCCAGTCCTGAGGGACCAGCCCCCTCAGGGCTATCTCCTGCATCCTATCGCCTATCTCCTGCTCCCCACTGAAGGTTCTAGGCTATTGAGCCCTCTAAGTCCAGGCTGATCCCTCATTCAGGCTGAGCAGAAGGTGCAAGAAAGCCCTTGGGGCTGGAGATGAGTCTTGCCCAAGGCTTTGTGTCAAAGAGCAGGGACTCTTCAGAAGCAAAATCAGAAGGACAAGAGGTCCCCAGCCCGACGGCGGGAGCATGGGGCACAAGGAGGAAACGGGGTTTATGACTGGTAGCCAAGACAAAGACATCTGGCTAAAGAACTGACTGAAAAATGAAGTTGGACACCTGGGAGAAAAAAACTGCCTGAGTTGTCTCCAGTGTGTTCAGGAAACATGGTCTCTGCTAAATGAAAACATTACATGAAAGAATATATCAAATTAATCTCATCTGCATTTTCAATGTGCAGATGCACTCAAGCAAGATAGCGACTGACTACTCTGGCGAAAGAGGTGATAATATCCTCTTCCCTTGTACGTGTGAAATGGTCACATCAGATTTTTTTTTTATATGGACTCCCAGAAAGCGTGATAAAAAAACCTGGAGTTACCTCACCTGTCCTGAATCAACATCACAGCTCACAGAGAGGTGAAACCTTGGGAAGACTGTGAATCAAATTCTTTCTTGTGGGTTTTTTTTTCAGAGGAATTAAATATAGGAAACCCAAGGACACAATTTAACTCCAATGGGAAGAAATTTTTCTTACCAATAACAAAAGAAGTGACAAAGCATTGGGACATTTAACTAACTGTACGAAGAAGGTTGGGGAAAATGAAGAAATTACTTGAATCTTTCCCCTGGGCAGAATTTCATCTGAATAAATTACTTCAAGAGTGCATGACACTAAGTCTTCTCTATTACAGACAGTCACACCAATTAAACTGGCGTAATCATTCTTATTTTGGATTAAGGGTACTTTTACTCCATCTTAGTTTTGATTTGTGCCTAACTGATGCAAACTAACTGATATAACTCCAGTTTAATTTGAAATAGAAGTGGTTTAGATAGTTTTTAACTAAAACTGCTTAGATGCAGTCTGTAAGTTACTCCCACGTGACCTGGAGATCTCACATCAAAATAAAGGTGTTCATATACCAGCTTGCACCAAAAATTTCCAAATATTTGAATTTCAGCCCATCTAGTTATTTCCCATCTTGTTATCACCCAGACAAACCTGTGGCTGTGTACTCAGTGCTTCAGCACTACATACATCTGATAACATTACAAGTCAAGGCAAGAGTCCTCATGAAGTGATACAGGAGAATTTTTTAAAGGTCAGTAAGTAGATCAGTTAAAAATCAGACCGGGAAATAGTAAAAACAGAACAAGAAAAGAGAATGAAGCAAGGTCAAAGCATGTGACTGAAAGATTACCAGCTCTTAGGATGCAGTGTTGTCCTGCTTGGAGAATACACCTGCTTTCTCTGAAAGCCAAGGTTTAAAACCCAGGAAGTGAAATGCTTTCTGTCTTAATTATGCTGAAAGGGCATTTTTGTATAATCTCAGGGGCATTTTTCTTGAAAACAGACAGAGGCCTTTTTATATGTAGAATTGTCTTAGTATTTAAAAAATAAAGGAATAGAATAGGAGTAGAATAGAATAGAATAGGAGTAGAATAGAATAGAATAGAATAGAATAGAATAGAATAGAATAGAATAGAATAGAATAGAATAGAATAGAATAGAAAGAATAGAATAGAATATTTCAGTTGGAAGGGACCTACAGCAATCAACTAGTCCCCTGACCACATAGAATATTTCAGTTGGAAGGGACCTACAGCAATCAACTAGTCCAATTCCCTGACCACTTCAGGGCTGACCAAATGTTAAAACATATTATTAAAGGCGTTGTCCAAATGCCTCTTAAACACTGACAGACTTGGTGTATCGACCACCTCTCTGGGAAGCCTGTTCTTGTGTTTGACCATCTTCTCTGCAACGAAACGCTTCCTAAAGAAGAATTGCTTTCTTATATTGCTAAGCAAATGTTTATCATTAGATAAACATGGCACTTGTGGCATTCATGGCATTCCTTCAGAAACGCACAAGTACTATTAAATAACTGGTCCTCACAAACCCTGATGAGGTAAATAAATATTAGTCTGTTTCTATGTGGCTAGATGTTACCCCATTCTCTGGATGACGATGACCCAGAGAAATTAAGTGATTTAACTGTCAGCTCCAATGCCCCTGGAAGCCAACAGAACTTAGACAGGTGCCTGTACTTAAAAGCATTAAGAAGATAAAGAAAAACGTCATTGTAGAATTGGGAACTGAAGTTCCCAGCTGTCAATCCTGATCTGAATTTCCCAGACTATTTAAAACAAAAATGTAAAGGCTTGTCACTGGAGGTTAAACAGGATAGGTATGATTAGTCTGTGCCGCTGACATGGGGTTGTAGGCCAGTGCAGTTGTGTTTATGGAGTTTCAGTCTTTTCTGGTAAGAATAGCTGCCAGGGCCAGAGAGAAGAGGGGACAGGAAGTGCTGTCTACTGTTATTAAAATGGTCCACTGATCTCATGCCTTTAAGGAGGCTCAGCCGAATAAATAGTCAAACATTAACCTTTTTAGCTTAGAAAGGAAAGAAGAATGTCGGTGCACAATGACAGGCAGCAATGCCATCCTCTGCATCTGGAGCTCGCGCTGCCCAGCTGTTTGGTACCCCTCTGCTGCCAGACGTGACTGCTCACAGCGGCGCTCAGCGTAGGGGACATTCATCCACACGTCAGGGACACCAAGCACCGGCTTCTCATCTGAAGGGTGCGCTTTAATTTATTAATTTGCTGCATCAGCAAGGTGAAGACTAAACCAATGACTTAAGCATTTGCAGCAAGCACACGGAAATCAGAACAGCTTCTGGTTAATCATTTTCCAGCACTGAATTCAACTGCCGTCTAATCATTTAACAACAACAACAAGAAAGAAACCACAAATAAAAATTTCTTCTGTGCTGCGTTGAGGTAGTGCTAAATCATGCACCTGAAATAAAAATTGGGCATGGGCCTTCATGTTGGCATCTTTGCTGGCAAAAGCATGGTTGCATGCTGTCCCTCACTCATAAATCACATAAGGAAATGGCATGTGAGCAAGAAAACTTCTGGGCAATTTCATTAATGGCTATGTCACTGGAGCCTTGCCACTTAAGCCCTGGCAGGACTTCTTGCAAAGGGTCAGTAAGAAGAGTTTTTGTAGGGTAAAGTTTCAGCAGCAAGCCCACTCTTTCAGGAAAAGCATTTCTACAGAGAAGCTTTAGTACAGTCCCCTGCAAATTTTCTCGGGCACTCAGCAAGCCCTAAAGGACTTCAGCCTGTGGAGAAGCTGGTACTGCAAACCTGAATAGAGGGAAGTGCTAGAAGACATCCTTTAGAGCCTCAGAGTAACAGTGGAAGGAGGAAATGGCTCCTTCTGAGACAAAAATAAGAAAGGAAGTTTCAGGACAGGATCAAATCAGATTTTCTCAAAAATTTATTGGCCTCCCCATGGAGGCAGTTCAGAGGTGAAGAGCCTGGCCAGAGTGCGCCAAGGACCTCGGGACAACTAAGGAATATTCTTGAGTGTTGACTTCCCACAGAGCATCCTTGAGTCTGCACTCTATTTGCTGAACACTGACCAAAAACATGCACTTGTCTTTTTCTGGAACAAGTATCTAAATCCTCTTGAGCTAGAACCAAGGTACACAGACTAAGAAGTGGTGCAGACCTAAGACTGTGTCTAAATATTACCTACTTCTATTTAGTGGAGTCACATTCTTATACAGATTGTGATGATGAAAGTGATGGTGACAGCAGTATTTTCTCAAAAGTTAAGTTACTGCCTCAGAAAAGAAAGGGCTTTCTAGCTTCCAGGAAGAGAGGAGAAATTACTTTATGCAGTTAAATAGTGAGATCAGTACAATTGTCATACGTTGGCTGCTATTGGTGCAAAATTGCTAATAGTAGATGTCAGATGTAAAATAGCATGCAATTGGAGCAGATTGTAAAGATAATTATAACAGTTTCTCAGAAGAAAATCCAAGATTTTCTTTGGTTGCTAAGTAAGAAAAAAAAGAGAAAATGTAAAGGTGGTACCATAGACATTATGAAAGTGTTACAGAATATTTCCACTATTGTTCAGATGGATCATTCGGATGCAACTGCAAGGAACTAGTTTTGCTTCCGAGTCATTGATAATTAAAATTCTACACCTTGGTGGCATAAATGCTCCAAGTCTTACCAGTAGTAAACCAGATTCCATTTCAGCAGGGAGAACAATTAAAAGAAGATTGAGAAAAGCTTATTTTTTCTGTGATTACTCCTATTTCAAATCACAGAATTATTCAAATATTTTGGATGTGTACGTGTTACTCTGTTTTAATAAAGAGTAAACTTATCTTCAAGAAAAATATGAAACTCTGCTAGGACTATCTCAGACCATCAGAAACATCCAAAAGTAGAATGTTTTGAATTTTTGCAATGCATCATCATTGCAGATGGTGTCCTTAATCCCAACTCTGGGTGACAACAATCAGGCTGAAATGGATTTCATTTACCTCAGATTGTCCAATGGGGAAAAATGCTCAATGGTTAAAATATCCTTTTGTTTGTAGCTAGAAATTTTAGTAACTTTTCCTCATTAAAAAAAAAAAAATCACATTTGTAAAAGACATTTCATGTTGTCTGCTGTGAAATCATGAAAATATTAAGGTATGTCCAACGAGGACTTTATCCATGATGTAATAGAAAGAATCTTAAGATGTTTCCCAGGTATTATAAGTTATTTTTGTACATTAATTGAGCATCAACCTGTGACATTTTTAATGTTCTTTAGGAAACGTGAAGATGGGTATTTGAATGATGCCATATATGAAGATGGCACATTAAGTGATACAATATTACTTATATTGCTTTTATAATGTGCCAAGTCTTGTATTACATCATCTTAAATCTATAAACTGATTTTTGTTTGCTAAAAATGATGATATAATGCATTAGCTGGAGGGTAGGCTATTAAAAATGACTAGTTTCCTTTCCATACCTGTAAGTTTTATTTAAAAGAATGATATATGAAAACAGAAAACTGGAGAAGAATTTACTCCAGGTTAAATTTGTTCTCAAACACTCATTTTCACGTTTTAATTTAAGTAGACTGAAATATTTGCTAAATCTGGTTTAAGAAATTTCATTAAGGAAAAACTGCTGACTTTTCAGAAAGCTGTAACCATCACTGAAGTTTCAAACCTCGATGAAAGGTGGACAACTATTATTCCTGTGAGATACATGGTGCAGTGAGAGACCAGCTGTGCGTTTGCATGTGTTGGGAACCTCACAGTAGAAAACTGGGATATTTCCTTCCTTCAGAAGCCAATTCCCTCAATTTCTCTGAACTTGTCTGTTATCAATTCCTGACTCAAATGCAGCAGTGGAAAGGACTCTTTTTGTGGTGTAAACAGGCTTGGACAGACTGCGGGACCCTAATAAACACTTCTTATGTGAGCTTAACTTTCAAGCCAAAGCTAATTTAATCTGTGCCAGTAAAGAGTTTTTATTAAAATTTTGGTTTTAATAAAAATAAATATGTATAAGAAATATTCAAATTGCCAAAATACCATCGTAAAAAAATACTTTTAAATGGATAGCAATCAAATTGTTCCTTTAATAGCAATGGAAATGAAAACTGGAAAGAAAAACATCTAATATATTAAGAGAAATGGTATTTCCCAATGTTTCCTTTTCCCTCCTTTTTCTTTGTGGTACTTCACTTCTAGCCAAGAAAGTTCCCTTTTATGCATCTTAGCTCAAATCCAGTTTCATCCGCATGTGAGCTAATATGCCAAACTATGTGCAGAAGGAGCTCAGGCATGAATTTATGTTCCCTGCTGCCAGCTGTGCTGCAAGGCCAGTAAGCTCTGGCACAGGGACAGGAACTTCTCAGTTCCCCCATCACAGGAGCTCATCTGCAATGATGTTAAGGAAGAAAATGACTGAAGGTCATAGTTCCTCTCAGCTGACCAGGATTTGCTCACACTTATTTTTCTGTACGCTGAGATGGGTCAGTCTATCTACAGAATTCAGTGATTTACATCTGCCACATACCCATAGGAATTAAAGGGACCTAAGGTGCCTAAACAACTTGGAGAAATGGGCCTCGGCGCTTGCCTGGGTAGCACAACCGGGTGAAAATCATACATGAGACATGCTGAGCGGCCCATCCTTCCCTTTTCCCTTCCTCTTCCTCTTTCTCTTCCCCTTCCCCAGGGGAAGAATTAGAAGATGAGTTCATCTTTAATTTTTAAGTGTTAAAAGAAATTAGAACCTAACTTGGAAATAATTATAGAACCATTTGCATGCCATTCAGAGGTAACTTGATTAATGCATCGAATCAGTTATTTTCTGTTATTTTCAGCATGGTAACATATAGCCATCCTGCCACATTCATGGTAGATACTGTAAAAGAATAATACATTTCACAACCTGCGTATGAGTCACAAGCAGACATGCAAACGGAGTGGAGAAGTGAAGGGTAAAAAATAAATTAAATTCAACAGGAAAAAAAAAAAAAGGCAACAGTACATCTTCGTATAAGCAATGCCAGCCAAGCATGTTCATCCCATCCCACAGTAGGATTATTTCCTACAGCATATTCATGATCGCTTTGTCTACTTTGGTTTTAATGTTTCAAATTATGGGGATTCCACCATTTCCTTTGAGAGCCTCTTCCGCAGTCTAATGCCGCTCATCCCTTGGAAGCTTTCCCTGACACATGTTTCAGCTCCCTTTCTTATTTCCATCCAATTATTCAAAGTTGTATCCTCTTCTCCCCGCTTTTTCCCCCTTTCAACTTCCTTGCTGCTTCCACCTTTCAGATAACCATGGGCAGCTATCTGGGCCATGCCTTGCTGTGGCTTAGCAAGCTGAGTAAGCACGCTTGTAATCTCTCCGTATGACTCGGTCCCTCCAGGCAGCTGATTATTTTTGTTGTTTCTCTGTGAATGCCTCCTGCTTTTGACTTCTTTTTTGGCTACATTGTCCAAATCCTGACTCCCCACTCCCACACACAGAAGAGAAGCTAACCCATTAAATCACAGACATGATCTTCTTCTTGTTACCAGAGTGTCCAGAAGACACTCACATCCTTTTAGGTGCTTCAGGTCAAGGTAGTAGTGCCTACATAAGAGACTTTTATTTTTTCAAAATGTCTTTAGTGCCTCGCCCCCTTCCTAAACTGATGATGCTGGGAACGTTTTATAGCACAGACTTGGCTTCGGGCTACATCTCTGCAAAATTGGATACATCTTTTGCTGTGAGAGAGCTGGGAAAGAGAATTTTTACCTAGTCAAGGTCAATTCTATGTGGTCCTTCAGACTTCTCTCAGCTACCGTCACCATCAGTGATCTGTATGAGGCATGCTTTCCAGTAGGATTTGAGCACTACAATATGTATTGTTAAGTAAAAGTACACTTTTTTTCTTTCTTCCATGAAGATGTTCAAATGGAGCATTACATGTAAAGAATCCAAATCATTTTAACAAAAGCATTTGTGTACAAAGTCATTCACAAGCTGTGACCTGGCCCTGCCTGTCGGAAAGGCATTACTGACCCCTTTTTTCTCTTGAAAGCAGAGGAAACCATACACCATGCAAATATCCCCATGTCCTTAAAGAAAGGCATGTCTTGATAGAATAGCACTTTACAAGTCCTGACCATGCTAATTAGACACTGCATCCAAGATACAAATGCTATTCTGCTTTTCTTGAAGGCAGGAACCACTTATTCCAGGGGATGATTAGGATGTAGCCTCTGATCTGTAAATCTGAAAGGATCCACGAACTCAGACCAGCTAGGTTGAAACTCATGATTTGCTTCATTTTGGTTGGAATTTCAACATTTCATCAAATTCATCATGCAAATTTATCTGCCTGAAATGTCGATCCTCAAGCCTGGGCTCTGATCATAGAATCATAGAATCATAGAATGGTTTGGGTTGGAAGGGACCTTAAAGATCATCTAGTTCCAACCCCCCTGCCAGGGGCAGGGACACCTTGCACTAGACCAGGTTGCTCAAAGCCTCATCCAGCCTGGCCTTGAACACTTCCAGGGAGGGGGCATCCACAACATCTCTGGGCAACCTGTTCCAGTGCCTCACCACCCTCTCTGTGAAGAATATCTTCCTGATATTTAATCTAAACCTCCCTGATTTCAATTTATACCCATTACCCCTTGTCCTATCACTACAGGCTCTTGTAAAAAGTCCTCTCCCAGTACCCTTGTAGGCCCCCTTCAGATACTGGAAAGCTGCAATGAGGTCTCCTCGGAGCCTCCTCTTCTCCAGGCTGAACAAGCCCAGTTCTCGCAGCCTTTTGTCATAGGAGAGGTGCTCCAGCCCTCTGATCATCTTCGTGGCCTTTGCGTAAGTAAGAAATCTCCCCTCGTGAGACAGGCTCTAGGGGAACAAATGGGCTTTCCAAGGAAGGCTGCCATGACCCCATACATGTGCCCATGATAGGGTTTGACTGTTGGAGCCCCAGGTCAAGTTTTCCACAGCACTCACCCCTGCGTGTTCCAGGGAGTGGGATGGGCCCTGCCTGGCCAAGGGGTCCCCAGAGCCTCCCCCAGATTCCCTCCACAGGAGCCACCACCCAGCACATCGCCTTGGCAGAGTTTGCTGAATTTAGACATTTCCATTTCTGCAGATGAGTTCCAACCCCAAGCGATCGATCCTCGTTTAAAAGCTCTCATCACCTCAAATGTGGGGCTTGTTGTAGAAGCGCTGAGAAAATTCCAGGTGCAACGATGTGAATGTTCAAGTATTTCTGTTTAGGTCCCTTTATGTAACTTCACAAAAGGAAAAATCTGGGAAGCAGGATGAACATCTCCAGTACAGGTTCTAATATGATCAGATGAGTAAAATAATCAGTTCCTATCAGGACTGGGTAAGTAAAACTGCAACTTGGAGATATGACTAGTGCAGGAAGCTGGATGACTACAAAGTCTTGCCTTGCATCCCTCTTGACTACCTCCATCATACCTGAAAGAGCCGCTCCCGCAGAAGGCTGATAGTTTCAGCCTATTTCATCCCACATGAAACAACAAACAAACAAAACACGGATTCTCAGGTAGGAACCCTGGAGCATATTTGGATTTAATTGCTTTTCATTGTTTAGGTCTTGTTGTAATGAACAAGAAAGGCCTGGATAATTTTTTGAATGTCTGTATTTGAAACATGCAGTGCTCAACAAAAGGTAAAAATCTTACCCCTGTATCGTAGTGCCAGGGGAGAGGTGTTTGTGTAGCCCTAAATGGCATGCGTGTTGTCAAGCTTCTAAAAGCAATGGCCCTGCTAAAGCCAGGCTAACCAGATGGCTCCCATCTTGCAGTGCATTAAAGAGTAGCTCAGGAGTGGTTACTAGAAATCAATATATATGACACTAAAACAAATAGCAGCACCATAAAATTCAGGGACTTTGGGTGTTCAAGTCTTGTTTCTGGCAGGCAACTTCACCCAAGTATCCTAACCAGTTCTACCACTGGTCTGGCTGCAGAGCTGCCAGCATCGGCCACGATCTGGCTGTAAACAGCTCTCCCGCGTCTGGGGCTGCTAACCAGGGAAAACAGGAGAAACCACTGGCCCTACACACGTGGCAGGAATTGCTTCTGTGTTGATGCCAGCTCAGCACAGCTGGTTACATGATGTAATTTGTTTTTGTTCCACCATGTATTAAAAAATTGCATTGTTTAGTATAGTTGCAGCCTAAGCTTTATCTCTTGAAGAAACTCCTACATCCTTGCTTGCTTCCACTGACTAAAAAAGGTAAGCTGAGGTTGGCCTGGGGATGATTATGCCTTCTTCTTTCTGCTGAAGTTATGTCCTTCTAACACCTGTTCTACCACTGGGACTCCCAAGAATTCTTGAAACAATAGCTGGCACGGTATCTTGCTCTTTCCTTCTTGTGAGAGATTAAAAAAAACCCCAAAACACCATAAAGGAAAACAAAACAAACAAAAAAATATATATAGGGAGAAAAAGAGAAAGATGTTCCTTGTGAAATATATTTGTTGATACAAAGGGGAGTTTAATTTAACGCATTCAAAACTTTTCTCTCTTATGTTAAGTGATGCAATTAAGAGTACTGGTGAGTCAAGTCCTTTCTACCACGTTCCCCAGGTGAGGGCTCTGTGCCAGCTGGTACACAGTGGTGTTGAACATGGACACACCACTGTGTCAACCCTGTTCTTTATTGTATTGACACTCCTCTTTCAGGGAAACATGCACACATGGTCTGGAGATGTAAATACCACAATCGCTGCTGCTTGTTTTGAATAGAATTGAATAGAATCATAGAATCACAGAATGGTTTGGGTTGGAAGGGACCTTAAAGACCATCTAGTTCCAACCCTCTGCCATCGGCAGGGACACCTTCCACTAGACCAGGTTGCTCAAAGCCTCATCCAGCCTGGCCTTGAACACTTC
>NW_010239998.1:347-22532 GCF_000690775.1 Eurypyga helias | reverse complement strand
CCACCCCCCACCCCCACCCCCCAAAGCATTTAAAAAAGAGGGGGGAACAATGCAAGCTCAGACACAAGAGCTAGATAATGAGCGCGGATCTCGGCTGATAATTTGTTTGTCTAACACAAAAAGCATATTTGCTGCTCTAACTGAAGGCACTGCTGGCTACAGTAATGCCTCAGACACCATCTCACGAGGCAGCGTGTCAGACGTAGCACAGAAAGTCTATTCCCCCCTTTCCAGTCCTCGGTGTCCATGCCGCAAAGCCGTACGTGCATGCTTTCCTCTTTACACTCGCGGGTTCAGTTGGATTGGCCTCTGGCCTCTCCCTGCACGGTTTTAACACGTGTGTGAGGCTTTGCAGGATTAGGGCTTAGGCAGTGCAAGACCTCGTGGGCAAATGCCTTGGTGCTTGGCTGATGTTTTAGTGCTGCTATGCTGTTTTGGCTGGGGAGTGTTCCTGTCTCTCTTTAAAGACCATCAGAGATGCCTCAAGCTGCTGTATTTTTTCCCCCCCTCTTCCCTTTCATGTTTCTAAATCGAAATAATTAAGCAAATGCATGCTTTGGGGCTGGACTGTGATGCTCATGTGGGAGGGCTCTTCATCTAAACTAGCTCCATGTTGACACCAGTTACCCCCAGCTCTCAGGGCTGGAACACAGCTGCCCCCTCCCTCGGTTCTTTTCTAAATCCAAAGCAATGGTAGAGCTCCACCTGGTAACCTGACAGGTTATTTCTTCTGTTTTGTTGAAGAAAATCCCAGATCTGAGCAGCGAGGGTTGGTCCAGCAGCCAGAAGAATCCTCCTGGACGTTGATGAGAAATTGGGGACTCCCTAAGGACTCTGGACTGGTGGAGAGGTAAGAGGGTGGGTTAAAACACTTCTCACCTGGTCTGTCCTTGGTTGGTGTGCTCTGGGCCACCTGGATGTGGTGGGCAGCAGCCCACGCACCTTTTGGCCAGGATGGGGCTTTATTAGAGCATGTTGAAGGGCTGCTCCTGGCTCTGGTGTGTGAGCAGTCCTGTGGCTGCTGTGTGAAGAGAGCAGATGTCAGCAGCGGTTATTTGAGTTGTAGAGGGCAAGGTTTGGATGAACTGCTTGGGAAATGCACGTATCATGGACTGGTTGTGGGAGATTTCCCCGTAGAGAGCCCTCCTGCTTGAAAGCCCTTGGGGATGTGTGGTCTGACTGGGGTAGCAGAGGTCCCATGGCAGCCAAACTGCTCTGGAGCAGGTGTCACCCAGCCCTGCTTTGTGGTGGGAGGTGAGGTTCCACCTCTCACAGACAAGCACAACTTCAAGCTCTTAGGCTTCCTGGATGTTATTTTTGCCTTCCTGCACTGGGGGCTGCAGCACCACAGATGTGATGAACTTCCCTGGGCTCTGTTCCCTAAGGGCTAAGTCCCTAAGGGCTGCATCTCCTTAGGAGACCACCACCATCACCAGCCAGGGTCAAGGAGCTGCCCCACCTCTGGGACCTGTTGCACATGTACTGTGTATGGGGCTGTGATACCAGTACTGCTTGAGGAGAGGTTTGGGGGCATCTTCTCCAAGCCACAGGGATGCTGGTGGAGCAGGGAAGGTGCCTGTGGAGGGGGCTGTTCCATCTGGGGATGCAGACCCTGCAGAGGCATGCTGGGAAAGCCAGTGCTTGCTGGTGTTGTGCTTGAGAAATGAAAATGATGAATTAAAATTTAACAAGTCTCTAAATGCCAGGCAAGGACATCTTAAGTGGGAATTGTCACTGTTTGACTAGCGCAGCCTTCCACTTAGCTAAAACTGCATGTCTTTAATTACGTTGATCTTGGAAAAGCAATAGCTTACAGTGAAGAGGAGAAACTGCTGGCCAAAATAGCATAAAGTGTCATGAATTTTTCCTGTGCAAGTCCCCTGCCCTCTCCCCTCTGGCATCATGCTTCCCAGGGGTGTTTTGCAGCCCTTTCACCCTGGATAGGCAGAGTCCTGTATCCTCCAAGCCACAGGCAAGGACAGAAGTGTTCCCTGTGTGCAAGGCTGAACACAGACTCTGGAGTTAAAAGCTCAAGTTTTGGGACCGCAGGGGTGGGCAGCACCTGATGGAGCCACAGTGGGGAGTGGGCTACAGTCTGGGCGTGTAGGGCTGCCCTGCAACAGCAAAACCCTGCCCTCAGCATTGCCCAGTGGTGGCATCCATGGGATAAGGACCCCTTCCCTTCTTTGGCGTGGACTGACCCGCCCACAGGGCTCCTCACAGCTCTGCAAATAGAGCAGCTCAAGGAGGATACATCGCTAATAGTACCAATTACTGTTACATGCTGGCTACAAGGTACACTGGCAGTAATGGGATTCGGGGGATGAAATGAAAGCAATATAATATGGTGAGATAAATTAGCATTGTAAAATTAGCCATGGGTCTAGTCAGGGATCTGACAAATGTGTCGCAGCTTCGGTACAAGCTCTGAGCGCCGCTGGATTGGATTTAGTGGCCCAGAGCAAAGCAGATGGGAGCAAGGGAAAAAAGAGTTTATGAGGGGTCTCCATACACACATGCTAGTGGTTAACGCTGCTTGTTTCTTCCTCGGCTTTGCTGAATGATACGTCCCCTGTCGCCCGCTCATACGCGGCAGCGGAGGAAGAAAAGCCCAGCCCTGTTGATGTGCTGTTGGAGTAGCTCGAGCCTGGCAGAGAGATGGGAAGGGGCTTGGAGGAGCAGTAGCAGGCTGGTTCTCTTGTCTTCTTGGTTGCCCAGCTGCCAGTCCCTGTCCTGCCTTGTGGCCATGGGCTGCCTTGCCCAGGCTTGCTCCCAAAGGGACCATCCATTGGGTGGGATGTGTGGCAGGCATCTGCATATGATTTAGCTTTGTAGGAGGTTAGAAAGCCCATTTCTTCTTCCTGTGTTGCAGCCTGACCTGTTTTCCCAGGTCTGGCTGGGCTCTGGGGCAGAAGGATGGCTGGAGCCAGCCGTCCTGCAGCACGGGGACTTTGTCTGTTCACCAAGGATGTGCAGCCAACTCTTTCCACTCCAGACACACATGTTATCCTTCCCCCTCTGAGGCAGAGGGTGGAAGGCAGGAGATGCTTTTTGTGACTTGTGGAGGCTGGGAAATGGATGTGGCCGGTTCCAGTGGGATCCGCTTCCTGGTGGCTCATTAGGACAGGCTCCGCTGGAGAGAGTCAAGCAGTCCTGCCTGTGAGCGATGGATGGCCGGCGAGAGCCTCTTACGGATTTGTAAATGCAGGCTAATTGCATGTTTAATGGCTGACATATTGCACAGGATCTAGGGAGGGGCAGACATGATTTAGGTCTGGTTTGATAAGGCATGTCATGTGGCTAACTTAATAGTAATAAAAAAGGGGGAGAAAAATTGTGAATATGCTTTGTAGTGCTCTGCAGTGGAGCTGGGGGGTGGGACCGAGGTGGGGGAGAGGGCTTGCAAGGGCGTCCCTGCAAGGCTTTTCCACGTTGTGCCACAATAGTGGGTACATGGAAGATGTGTCTGCAGGGGGGGACTGGCTTGTCACATCCCTGGAGATGAGGTTGCAGGGGGCAGGCTGTTGCCTTGTGCAGTTGTGCAGCAGCACCAAGTTGAGCTACGAATCCCAAGGGATTGTCTTGACACTGCCTGGAGCATCCCAAGAGACTTGATTGAATTTGTGTGCTGAGCCCACGTGAGTGGAGACCTGAGGAGATGAGCTCCAGTTTGTGGGAGGTCAGCCTGGCTACTGCCAGCAGTCCCTGCGTCCTCTTGCTGCAACAAAGGCACAGTGGTGACACTTTTAGGGTACCTCAGACCCCAGTCAGCCCCAGGGATAAGTTGTCCTTGCAAAACCAGCGGTGTGTTGAATAGCAGTGGAGGGAACCCCTTCTCTTGCCTTTGTTGCTGGAGAAGTAGTGAAGTGGGACCGTGGCAGGGAGCAGCAGGACAACGAGCCCATGGTTAGAGTGCTAGTAGCAGCATAAATAGAAATACAACTTCTCGGCTTCTTGTGCAGCAATGATATATGTTGTTTCTATTGGCTTTCTTAAACCTCTAAAATACATCGTAGATTGATCTACAAATCTGCAAAAAGCACCTGGTTTGGTTTTTACTTTTTTTTTTTCAAGTCTAAAGCAATTTTCTGCCTGCTCCTTGTGGTTGGCTCTGAGCAGACACATGTTCTCTTGTCCTCTTTGAAGCTGGCATGCTGCCATGGTGGTAGGAAGTTTAGTAATACTTGAGCTGGATCGATTCAAGCCCATTATCTGTGCTGCCTGGGACTCAGTGGCAAAGGGGAAAAAAGACTCTCCCCACACGCATCAGAGAGTTGTGATAAGGACACACGGTTGAGCTCTATTTATAGATGGACAGATGTCTTGCCAAAGCTCTGTTGCTGTCACTTGGTTATGCAGTTTTTGAGTGTTTAGCAGTGTTTGGGCCTGAAGGAATCTGTTCTATCTTCTGGCTGAGGTGCGTACCCTCCAGGCACAGCTCACAGTGGTACTTGCTTCTAGATGGGCTTTGTCCTTCTTCCAAGAAGGGACCTGCTTTTTAGATGGAAAGAAGGAGGTGACTGAGAGGTCTCTTAGGTGTTCATGGAGTCGGAGACCGAAGTAAGGTCTCAGCAGCGATTTCTCATCTTGTTCTTGCACCTTCATAGACCCACAGGGACCTTGGAAGTCTCCAGAGCAGGACTGCCAGCAATGATACACCAGATCAGCGTGGCTGTTTAGGTGAGGCTTGACAGCTTAAATATGGACATCTCACATCTCCTGGGGTACCTGGCCCTCAGCTGTGTCTCAGCAAAGGGGTTTTTCCTGCTGTTCACCTTAAACCTCCCAAGCAGCAATGTGTGGCCACTGCCATGCTGTGTTTCATAAGTTTTCCTCCTTCATCGAATGCTATCAAGAACACTTGAATCATTACCAATCATGCAGACTGCATATTTGGAGTGGTTCCTCACCGAGGAAGCACAGGTATTGCAGTGCACATACGTCTTCAGTGAGTGTATGGCTTTTGAGGGGATGGTGGAAAAGGGTGGGGGTGTGCCTGTATGGTATTGTTGCTCGTAATTTCATTCCATACATTGCTTTGTCACAATAGTCATGGAGCTGGGAACGGGAGAAGGGCAAAGGCTTCATTCTGCCTAGCTGCTGCTGTGCTGGTTTTCCCTTGGTTATGTCTCTAGGAAGCAGTGGCTTGACGTGACGTTGCAGCCACAGTTTTTCACAACAGCTTTGCAAAAACATCCAGTTTGGAAGGGACCTTGAAGGTCTCAGGTCCAGCAGAGACTTGGCATTGAGCGGGAGCCTGAGACTGGACATGACTGCTCAAGGCTTTATCCAGCCTGCTCCTGAAAGCCCTTGCGTATGGAAAGGGCATAGGCTGTTTGGGTGACTGTTCTGGTGCTGTTGGGCTCTCAAGGGGAGCAAAGTTTCTCCTCGTATCACACAGGAACCTTTCTTTTAGCTACTGCCTACTTGCTATGCCTTGCTACAAAGAGCCTGGCTCAGTCTTCTCAGCAACTCCCCTTTTTTTTTACTTGCTCCAGTTAATCAACACATGTCTTGGGACTCCCAAAACTCAGAGCAACATCTCGATGTGCTCCGAGTGCTGTGTGAGCTGCTGTCTGTGCCGCTGCTCCCGCGGCCCAGCATGCTGTTGGCCCCCTTCGCTGCCACGGCAGGCAGCTGGCTTGTGCGGGGCTCACTGCCTGCCAGGAGCCATGCTGGCACAGAGTGGGTGTCCCTGTTCCCAGGCTCGGCACCCCACCATGGCAATGGACTGGAGACGTCACAATAAGTGCTTTTCTTTTTCAGGCTCTGGTGGATTGTGGCTACAGGAAGGAAGGAGTTGTCCATGGGCAAGTTTGGGGACCAATACCTGACTTTTTTGGGGTTTTTTTTTGACACATCCTTTTGATCAGGTGCAGGATAGTTGCGTGATGGCTTCTGGCTGTGTGCCATTCCCAAGCCTGGGAGTAAGGAGATTTCTTCTCCCCAGGGTGTTCATAATGTGTTCGTCTGCACGGCTCCGAGCATCCCTTGCTCTCTGCTTGGTTTTAGTCTGTCTCCAGGGTGCTGCTTAGCTTCGCTCATATATTCCTCTGACGAGTGGGCAAGACAGGAAGCAAATACCTTTGTTACAAAACCACATATGGGCTTTCAACGGGTGATGACACTTCCCCAAGCTATCTGTCTAGTGAATGCACTTTCCTCTGCTTGTTTATATTCACAGGAGTGTTGCTTAGCTGCTCAGGTGGGCCATAGATGTCAAGAAAGATGTCAGTGTCAGAAGAAAGCTTTAATGCAAGGCTTCATGCTGTTCTGTGTGATGTGTGGTGGCTGAGACCCCAGCATGCCAAGCACTGTGGGTATGGGAGAGGGACTGGGTCTGGCAAGAGAGCCGTGGCTCGGGTGGGAGGCAGCAGTAGTGCTGGAGGTGACTTTTTACAGCTGGCCCAGGATGCTGAGCTGCACCGTGACAGAGATGATCATTCAGTGAATGAGGGCTCTAATGGAGGTGAGCAGTGTTTTCCAATTAAAAGAAATAACCATCAGCAAGAGGGACTATACTCCCTCTGAAACCATTTCAGATGGTGTCACGACTGCTAGCAGGGCTCGCGGCTCCTGGAAGATGTAGGTGGTGGATGCCGGCAGCTCTGCGCAGTAGAGCTGGGGGTTACGGGGCCACAGATGTGGGGTGCGTTTGCTCAGGGTGGGAGCTGCCGCAGTGAGTCCTGGCTCTGAGCAGTGGGGAACCATTGTCAGCCCAGAGGTGGGCATATGGCTGTGTAAAGCGACGACGGGCCGCATCAGATAGAGGGGAGGAAAGCACCTCGTGGTCCCTCGTAATGCCCAAGGGGAGTGGGCACTGGTGGGGATGCACTGCAGGAGCAGTTCATCTGCGGTGGAGATGGGCAGGATCCCACATCTGGAGGGGAAGAGGAGCGAGGGACTCAGCTGCACAGACCTGGATCCCTTCACAGATTCACAGAGTAGTAGGGGTTGGAAGGGACCTTCCATGGCCACCGTGCTCCCATGCCAGCACCAGCGAGGCTGTTCGCTGGGGAAGGAGCCTGCAGCGCTGATGGCACCCCTTCGCAATGCCTACTGTATTATTTTTCCCTTTAGGATGACTCTTTTCAAGCTCTGGATAGCTCTAGGAAGCCTCCACGGAGGCCCCGTGTCTCCAGGGCAGTTTACAGCACACACCAGCTCCTTGGCATTCGTTACAGCTCCTAACGAGGACGGCTCAGTGCTGCCCTTCAGTAAGATCACATATTACTGGCTCTTTTTTCTTCCTCTTGCCCTAAATTGTTGCACTTTACATCGAAAAGGAGGGGCATGCACGTGGGGGCCAGCACAATTTATGGATCAGAGATTTATGTGCCGCTGCGACGCTGTATTTTTTCCCCACAGTGACACTTTATTGCCACAAATTACCAAACAGGCAAGGTTACGCGAGTGACAGCAGGCAGAGCTGTAAAGGACAGGAACAAACGGCAGCAGGAAAAGTACCCAGAGGAGAGGGGGAGGTCGGGCACCAAGCAGAAATAAAACAAGGCAGGAGGCGGGACAAGCGTCAGAAATCAGCTTGCCTTGCAGCGGGATTCGTGGGTGAAGCCTGGGAATCGGTGTGCCATCTCCGGTGCATGGGCATGCCGTGGGGTCGGGAGACCAGACGGTGGACTGAGTTTGGATGCTGTAAATCCTTGGTTTATTTATTCATTTTTCCCCTCTACCCTCCTTCCCCCAAAGTTGCTAGGTGCTTCTGCAGGCTGCTTTTTGCTGGGGGAATTGCATGTTTGTAGTTGCTGCGGGTTTTTCCCTGTGTGCTGAGTGGTGTCAACAGGGAGAAGCATCCTTACAAAGGGAGGCTTTACCTTCCTTCTGAGTGCCCTTCATCCCTGGTGTCCCTGGGCTTGCCTCTGCACCAGCCATCGGTAAAATCCCAAAGTGACCTGTGCCATACAGAGCCAGCAGATCCATCTGCTTTCCAGGTGGGAAGCAGCAGATGCTTATCCTGGGATGGTGGAGGTCTTCTTCCCAAGCACAGCACCGGCAGTGCTGGAGTCGGGGCTGCTCTGAGCAAATCCCAGGAGCACCAGGACTCCTGTGAGAGGGTTATTTGCAGTCTTATTTTCTCAGCTTGTTTTTCAGTTCTCTGCCTATGTGCTGTGGGGACAGTTGGGTCATCTCCTGGTTTCATTTGGACATCAGGCTTGGATCTGGAGGGTAAAGGCTAGTGGCATCAGTTTTTCTGCCTCCTTGGTGAAGGGAGGTGCTGGGGGGGTGGGCTGCATTCAGGGGGTTGATAAGAGGTGTTCTGCCCTGCAAATTGTTGCTGAATTTCTTTGCTCTGTGGTTTTGGGGGTGGGAAGGAAATGTCCCAGGCTTGCACTCTGGTGGGGACAGGATGATCACTTATGTCCATCTGTATTAATACATCCAGTGTACCGGATGGTTCATAGAGGGTGAGTGCCGGTCCTTGGGCAGAGGGGTGTCCACTTTGCTGCCGAGCATCTGTGGCAGCCCTGCGGCGACATGCTTCGGCTCTGGTTGAGCGACTCTGTCTGCGCCCACTCACCCAAGTTAGAGCAGCTTAACTTCAAACGAATGTAAAAACTGAAAGGCTCGAGATTGGCAGAGGTATTAAGGCTGCCTTTGAGCTGGGGATGCTACTCAAAGCTGCCGGGGAGCTGTCACTCTATTGTTCGTGCAACAAAACCCTACCGGAGGAGCTGAGAGCCACAGAGGCTCTGGAGCTGCAGGCAAAATTGCATTTAACTAGCAGAAATGTGGTACAGCCATGGGGGTCGCTACACCAGCCCAGGAGAGAGCCAGCACCGCCTCGTGCCACCCTCCCTGGCAGCAGGACAGTGGGGGGTCAGGTTGCCTTTGCACCACGATGGACAAAAGGCAGTTTCACTTGTCTGTTCCCATGCTTGTGAAAGATAATTTCCCTTGAATCTCAATGCCATAAGCCAGGTATTTAATCTTTCTTGAAGGGAGCATGTCTAACGCATGCAGGGCATCACAAACAATAGTAAGCAATCAATAGGCTAAATCCTGAGGTCTCTTACCCAGACTTTGCTGGAGTAAAGGTTGACAAAGTGCTGAGTAGTTACTCGAGACTTCAGCCCTGTGTTGAGGGCAAGAGAAGTGATTGACTGATTTATTGATGATGCATTTCACTATGAATCTAGTCTGTCTGTTAGTCACAAATGCTCATTTGAGCATAAATCCTGGGCTGCCGTGAGCAGATAGCTTCTCTTACAGCAGAGCTGGGCAAAAAGATTTCAGATGAATGACTTACTTACTTGGTGGAAAATAGTTTTGGATCAACAGGAATGGCTTGTGTTTCTGTGTTGTGTTTGGCAAATAGCCTCAGCAGAAGAAAGTGAAAGCCCACTTGTGAAAAAGATCAAGCGCTGGGTTTTGACACAATGTTTAGATCTCCTTTCAAACTGGTTTTAGGTTTTCTTCCCAAATCAAAAAGCCAGTCAAGTTTCAGAAGATCCCTCTGAAACCCTTTTTCCTCTCCCTCTGTGCCTGGCTGCTGCAGCGAAGCAGCGAAACATGGCACTTCTTAAACCTGGCGCTGACTTGCTGCAAACCCGTACTTCATTTATTTTTAGTTCACCGAGCGGTGTGAAAGCTCAGGTGCTGGCGGGCATTCATTCAGTGCTGCTAAGCTGGGGGCTGGGACACATAGGGCTGTGGAGGGACAGCTCTTGTACCCCTGGGTTTGCTCCCATGCCCTCGGGTTTGCTCCAGCACCAAGGGACTGGGCTTATCCTGCCTCGCCAGACCCTTGGAAGGCTTCATGAGGGGGCAGCAGCCAACAATGCCTCATCCCCTATGTAAGGTTAGGCAAAGCATTGGCTGTTTCTGCTGTGAAAGGGTGTGCAAGCCCTTTGGGAGTGTTCTGTGGAGTAAGTCTCACCCCAAAGCCTCAGCAGCTGGGACATTGCTTGCTTGCCCCCCTGTTCTTGAATTATCATCCTTTTATTGATCCCTTAAACTAAGTAGTTTCTTATTGAGGAATAAACCCATGCTACTCCATCATCTCCATGGCTGGGTTTTTTCTCTGTAGTGTTGATTCTTCTTTGTTTCGAGCCTGGCTGCTGCTGCCTTCTTCTGCTGCAGCTCCCGGAGCCGGTGCTCGCTGTTGCAGCACATGGATAGAGCCGCGGTAGGTGCCGTAGGAAACTGCTCAGACAGATTTGTGCCTGTGTATATGCCTCTCTAAGTATTTCCCATTAATTAATGGACACTGGAGTCTGTCGTCTGTAACGAGCGCTCACTGGTGGGTGATAAATTGCTTGTATGACAAGATGGCAGTGAAAGCTGGGCGAGCCGCGGCTGTCGGCGCTGGGTTTGGGAGCGAGGGATGAGCGTCAGTCAGTATCTGGATGGGAAGAGGGATGGTGAAAAGCCCAGCAGCTGATCATGAGATCCTCGAGGTATCCTGCCTGCTCGCTCTGGAGGAGCCCTTGCTGTGGGCTCCAGCAAAAGGGGCAGCAGTGCTGTGCCAGATCCCACAATTACCTGGCAAAACCCAGCCCCATTGCTGTTTTTTGTGGAAAGGGGAGGAGGAAGGGGCTTGCATTGTAGTGACCACCCATGCTTCACAGGGATGCTGGCTGAAGCTTGGATGGGAACACTTGGAGCAACCCCTCCTGATCCACACTGGGCTTTGCTGCCTCCCACACCCCAGAGAAGGCACTGCCTGCCAGGGCCTGGGATGTGTGCTCCAGCAGTGCCACGGCCTCCGGCAAACCCTGCTTGGCAGCTGTAGTGCCCTACAGCACAGCCAGCACCAGACATCCCTGGCATGCCGTGCCTGCTGGCACCGCTGTGTGAGACCGATGCTTTTGGTAGCCTCGCTGAGCAGAATTCATGGAAGCCACTGGATCTATACCACCAGCCAGTGGTGGTTGAGGTGCTGTGTTGCAGAGTGATACGAGATGGTCCTTATGGATTTGCTGGAGCTCAGGGCTGGGTATGATGTATCCGAGTTGCTGGTGTTCATAGCCTGTTCAGTCGTGGTCCTGCATTGAGTCCAAAGTCTGATCCCCATCCTGGGGAAGCAGCACCAGCACCAAAATCTACAGTCTCCAGGGGAGCACACACAGTCGGAGACTAATTCTTGCTGCATTCCCAGTGGGACTAATCCTTGCTGCAGCTCTCTGGAGCACACCGTGCAAGCTGTGTGCTGTGGATCCATCTCCATTTTGGCTGGCATGCTGAAGCTCAGGTTCAGTCACCCATTGTGCTCATTAGGACTCCAGCAGTCGGAGCAGGGATCCTGCTTGGAAGGACAGTGTGGGTGCTGAGCACCTTGTGGGAAGCCCCTGCCCAGGGATCAGTCACTTGTGCTGTGATGCAGGGGGAGCAGTCTGCATTTTCTGGGGAACTGAATTATCTGCTTCCCTGAGTGGGGAAAATAATAATAATAAAAAAAGTGCCTTCCACTAGGTCATGAGCCATTACCTCGAGGGGCCCTTCATCAGCTGATGAATTCTACTTAATAAAATAAATACTGAGAGAAAATGTAATTGGATTTCATTTATTACCCAGTTCCGCCTAGCAGCCCCAGATTATACAAAAGCAATTAGAGAAAGCTCTCCATTAATAGCTATCTTCAAGCCGCCCAATGGGCTCATTCCATCAAACCTTCTGGCTCGTGTAATTTCCTTTCTTGGAGCTCACTCCTGGCTGGGGGAGGATGTGGGGTGCGCGGCACCATTGCCAGTGGCCTGTAAACAAAGGCAGCCCTGTCTCTGATGCTTGCACGGGCATCGTCTTCCCGAGCGTGTGGCTCTGCCAAAGGGTCTCCTGGCTTGGGGCAAGAAGCCAGAGCACCTGGGCAGTTTGGCTGCAGCCTAGGGCTTGGTTGTGCCTTCCCTGGGCTGGGAGCATCCTTCCTCCACTTGGCATTGCCACGCAGTAAATCCGCCTGTGCTACTTGGCAGTGTGTATGCCAAGTTCCACAGGGACATGGGGTGTAATGTTTTCCCCCTTGGGATGCGGCAGGTTCTCTGGTGCGGGTCTTTCCCCTCATGCCAGCAGGTTGCATAGCAGCTTCTGTCTGCCAGCTTGCAGGGACACAGCAGAATACTTCTGCTTCCTTGCTTTTTTGCTGGGAGCTTAGGGATGGCCTGGGACAGCTTACTAAGGTTAGGCAGAGGAACAGGTCTCATAGCGTCTCTGATTGTGTCAACACAGGGCAGCATGCTGAGGCCTGTCACAGAGCAAGGACAGATGCCTGGCACTTGTGCTGTCACTGAGGACAACGTGCAGGTTGATCTGCACCAAAGTCCTAGCTTTAGTCCTAATTCCTGTTTACAGTGGTAGATGGGGAAAGACTCTGTGGAGATGGCTTGTGGGGGGAGAGATGCTGATTGATCCTGTTGCAGTCAGTGCAGAGTGGTCCAGCCTGGCACATGGGAGTAGGCAAGGATGTGAGTAGGCATGTGTGTACAGCAGTGAGGGTGCAGGCTTCTCTCCCACTCTTCCAGCCTGTGCACTTGCAGTCCTGGAGGGAGGTTGTCCAACAACGCTGCCTGCTTTTGGGTCAGTCTCGTTTTTTGGGGAGTCTCTAAGGACCATCTCAGCAGACTGAGGATGGAGAGAAGGGGTTTTGAAGGTTGATCCCCTTGCAGTTTGGAGTGGGGAGAAAAGGTTTTGGGGGTCAGGGAGGCGCTGGGCTCATGCCTGGGGATGGCACTGCCTTGTCATCCCAGTTGTTACCACCCCAGGGAGAAGCCAATGCCTTTCTGGTCTTGGTTCTGTGCTGCTTGTTGGCAAGGGAGGGATGGCCAGTGAGCTGAGATGTGCAGGGAGAGTTTTGTTTGCAGGTGGCAGTGCTGGATGGTGAGGCAGAGGAAAGCAAAAGAGGATTTATTAGGGGAAGTGAGTTTGGGAGCAGGGGGACATAGGAGGGTGATGCAATGGAAGACCCAAAAGGGACAAAGAGGGATGCTCTCCTGCATCCCTGGGAAATGCCTCGCAAATGCAAGCTGTCTGTTCACCCTGGTGCTCTGGAGAAGGGAGAAGTGAAGAGAGGTGTCTGAGAGCATAAGAGCGGGTGTGGTTGATGCTGATAGAACTGCAGAGGCAGGTGATTTGTCTTGGCTGTTGAGATTGAAGGTGGTATGGGGCCACCTTGCTTGGAGAGTGAAGAGGTAAAGCATGAGAGGGTGAAAGTGCGGGCTGTTGGCTTGGCACCAGTGCTCCCTCCTCCCCAGAGCAGCAGCTTGTCTTTGGGCTGGTGCAGAGAAAGGTCTGGGGAAAACTTTGGGCTCAGCTCTGAGCTGACAGGACAAGCTCTTAAAGAAGTAAACCCATCCTCCAAAGAAGAGAGGAGACCTCAGAACTGTGTTTCTCTGAGCCAGACAAATGCATTGACCACATGAAACCTTCCTTTTTCATCTCATTGTTTATTTTTCACAGGGGGCTTTTATTTATACCCCCTTAACATCCATGCCGTTAAAGCAGCCTTATTAGGATGCTGCCCTTCACCAAGGAACTCTGCTCTCGAAAAAGAGCATTAAAGATTCAACAAATAGCTGAGAATTGGGATTGATCCTAACCTCCCATAAATGGGAGTACCTTCCCCCATTAATCAGCCTTGGTTTTCACTTACAGGATGATGGCCTCAGTGCTACACTTCTTCAGGACTAAAAGCACGTTAAATATTTATCACAGCTGAGTATTCACTTCCCCCTCTATTGCCAACTAAGATCCACTGCTTAAGCCTGTGTTGGCTTGACAGGTTGCGTAGTGAGGTGGCATGCCATTAGGAAACCTCTTGCGCCAGCGTGCTCCAGTCATTTGCTGCGCTAAGCACGGAGAGATGGTGGCATCTCTCATCTTGAAGCATGGTCAGCATGGGACTTTATAATAAAGTCTCTCTGCTGGCATTTGCGCTAGTAAATTAAGCATGCTCGGGTTTGCTTTCTAACAGAGACTGGAGTATCCACACTCCTCCGCGTCTCCTTTAACCTCCAAAATAGGATTATTGCATTCAAACCGCTGTGTGGGAGCGGCCCCCAGTCTGTGCTGAGGCTTTGCCCCATGCCAGGGGCCGCGTTAGAAGTTCAGCGCGTGGCTGCTCCCATTGCAGTGCCTGGAAATGTTTCCCAGTTTACAGCTGCTTGCATGGCTTCCACATCCTCCTGTGCTGAAAGGATGCCGGCCGTACTCTGTGTTTCCCTGCCTTGTGAGGCTTGAAATAACGGTAGGGTGTTTAGTGGTCCCATTGCTCTAAATATATGCAAGCTCGTCTTTGGTAATTGTGCCAGGTGTGCTGTAGCATTTTGAAGAGCAGCTATTTTAGGAGCATCTCTGAAAGCTGCCTTTCCTTTTTGCTCTCTGGTCCTGTACTGGCATTTCTCAAAAGATCGGTCTGACTTTGAGAGTTGCTGATGAACCTCAGATGTTGCAAAAGGCATGAGCTACTGCATGCCAGTGCCCTGGGAGCAAGCCCTGAGCCCTCCAGAGCCACGTTGCTCCCCCCCCGTTAAGCTGCTAAGGAAAAGCACCCCACAATGCTGGAGGGAGTTTTGCTTCGGCACCGGACTCAGAGCAGACTCCACTTGGCCAACTCCAGCAGCTGAGACTGAGCTGTTGTTGCTGGGTTAGTGCTTATTTTTTTATATATTTAATGTGTTGGCATTGTCGTGATCACCGTCTTCACGCCCTCCCCCCCACCCCCAGTTTGAGTTACTGATGTGCGCAGCCTTGTTATAGCCGTTTACATGTACGGGCGCACAATGTGTTTCATTATCCTTGTATCAAACTTGTTTTGCTGCTGTCACCAACCAGAGAAGTTAAACACGTCTGATCAAAGGCATGTAAACATAGCTTCAAAACAAATGCCCTCGAGTACTGCCAAAAGCAGAGCGCTGTCTCCGAGCAAACCCCGTCTCGTATTCCCCCGCCTGCGCCTCCCGCTCCTCCTTGGAGCGGGTGTGCGATGCCCCCTGGTCTGGGAGAGCCTTGTGGGCTGCCGTTTGCGGTGGGGAAGGATTGCCCACTGGTCGAGCAAACCTCAGAGAGGCAGCTGGGAAAGGGAAGAGCAGAGCCTTGGTCACAAGGCGGGAGGGAAAAGCTTGCTGTGTCTTTGCACACGTGCCGCAGCTCCGGTGGGTTGAGGGAGATGAAAGCATGATATGAGTTGACTGGGAATAAAGGTCCTGAGCATGCTTTTTCCATGTCTCCTGTGGGGCTCCAGCTGGTGTATTATCCTGATGTGCGAGCTGCAGGACCAACAGCATGCTACCAGGGCTGCTGCTGCTGCCTGCTGTCACCGGGCACCGCCCTGGGATTGGGGTTCGGCTGGAAGTAGCCAGTGGTATCCTTTATCCCACTCTCACTGTAAGGGGTAGAGAGGGCTGGGCAGAGGGACTGGGGAGGGTCCTGGACCAGGACCTGATTCTGCTTTTGCCCAATTCCAGCCCTGGGTGGGCAGGGAAGGGTGAGGTGAGACTTGCACCCCTGGTTCACAGACCCTGATGTCACTTGATATCGTATGAGACTGGTAAAAAGAGGGATGCTCTATAGTTGTAGGCAAGTTTTTCCCACCTCTGTGAGGCCTAGATGGCCATCTTAAGAAGGAATGGGAATCTATGGGCTTTTGGAGCCTCTGAAGGCAGGTGTTTTAAGAAAACACTAGCTCCTTTCAAATCTGCCAAAACCTATTCACAGCTTGGCTGGTCATGACCAGCGAATAGTTTGGGAATTCATGAGCTTGTGAACTGACCTGGACTCTGCAAATGAGTTGCCCAAGGTCTTTGCCAAATGCCTTTGAATAATGGACATGTCAGAACCAGATGGGGTTGTAAATGGCCGGTTATTAGTGCCCGCAACCTGTGCCAAGCAGTGCTGCACGTGTGTGCAAGCACGCAGTGCGAGCAGCACTGCTGCGTGCAGGGCTCATCCCGGGAACAAGGGTGGGTGAAGCAGCCGGCTTGCTGCAGGTAAGATGATCCAATGAGTCTCCTTCAAAGCACCTCATTGTGTTAACGGGCAAGATAAAAATGTAATCATCCCCCCCACGTTGCTGCTGGACAGTCTCGGCAGGCTGTGAAATGCCCTGCAGGCAGTGGGGACGTGGTCAGAGGTTGATGATGGTGTCAGCCTTCATAAATCATCCCTAATGAGACTTGGGAAAATGTTGGGTTGAAGCCTCTGATGCATGCCTTTCCTTTACACTGGGCTTTTTTTAGGGTTGTCTGGGTGAAACCTTTGTGAGGCTGAAGGTGCTGGAAGCTTCCTGTTGCTCTGGGTGGCAAGGAGTCCTGGTCTCTGCCCATACCATGGCAAGGGCTGGCTGATGGGCTGTAAACTAAATAAATCCTCGCCCCTCTTTTTTCATCCCTAAGCAAGTAGTTTCTGCATCCCTAGGGTGCCAGAAATCGTAGGCTGGTGGGTATTACCCGGGTCCTGGTGCGGCGGAGCAGCACGCCACTGCTTGCTGATGCTGACGCTGGGATGGCTCTGGGTAGAGCCTGAGTCACAAATTCTGGGTGAGCCAGTGATGCCTGTGGCAGGGTCCTGGCGGCCCCCCGCCTTACCGGCCAGCCAGAGGGTCGCAGGGACCTTCTCCCAGGGTGTCCTTCCCCCGAGGTGCCCTCCCAGCCCTTCTGGCCAGCACGGGCACCACATTATGGGGGAGCCCATCAAGTCCAAACGCTTTGCTGGGAGAAGCCTGTCTGGGAAGTGGGATCCCAGATAAGAGGCTTGCAAGGTGGAAGAAGAAGGAGAAAGGAGGTTATTGAGGTCCCCACTAAGACCACCTCGGGGGATGGTGGTGGGCTGCTCTAGACCGTGTGTGGTCCCTGCAAAAGCTGCCAGCCACCAGCCAGCACACTGGGAGGAGTGAAGCAGGGTACAGTGAGTATTCCCTCCGACTTCTTATTTATAAAGTACTGTCACAGCCCTGGAAGTGTTGGGACTCTCAGAAAAGCTGTAGGAATGTACTAATTAAAGAACACAATGGGAATGTAAATTGGGAAAGCTCCCCAGGGGGAAGCAGCCCTGGGGGGAGCTAATTTGCCAGTCCCCGCTCCTCCCCTGCAAGCTGGCTGAGACACTGGAGCAATTAAGGAGGAATTTGAGTGTTAAATATAATCTGGAATTGTGTTTTTGGCTTTTTTTGTAATTGGTTTATTTTTCTCTTGGGTAACTGTGTTTCCAATTCTGTAATTGGGACTTTAACCCTCTGCTCTGCTACAATAAGGGCTGATTTTGGGGAGGAATTTTGGTGCTAGTTTGGTGGTGAAAACAGATTCAGATGACTCTGCTAGCTCCAAGGTGGCAGGCCACCTCCTTGGAAGTGGTAAAGCTGCATGGAGTGATCCCATAGACGACAGTGTGGGACCTTTGCAGTCCAGAAGAATTTGGGAGGCTCACAGAGGGTTGCCTTGGGGGCTGCTGTAGCTCCAAACTGGTAGGATGAAGGAGATATGTCACCAGGGCAGGGCTAACCAGAGCAGATCTGCTAAGAGGCAATCCCTGGTTTTGGATTAAAGTGTCTGTTAATCAGAGTCATCTCCTGAAATCTAAGAGTATGGCTTTTTTGGTTGGTGTCTTTGCCTGCCCATTTCTCTTCTGCATGGTCTGTCTTACTCTTTTGTGCTGTTTTGACTTTTCTTGCCCTGCTCAGGAAATATGTGTGTTTGGTATAATTTGACCTGTGGCCAGTAGGTTGGACTCAGGGTAGTGGCTGTGGTGTATTTGTCTTTTTCTGTAAACTTCTGTACAGACCAGGGCGATAAGACAAACGAGGAGGCTCCCTCATGGATGCAAGGTGAAGTAAAGATTTGCTGAGGCTATGGTGGTTAGTGAGGGATGACCATCGGCTCATGTGCTGCTGGGTGTTGGGTTTGTGGGTCAGCTGTGTCCCTGTGGCTGGGTTTGCAGTTCAGCAAAGGGGTTCTGTTCTTGGCTTTTGGGTTTTTTTGGTTTCCATTACCTTGAGTGGACACTTTAGTGCACTTTCTATTGGAAGGTGTCCTCAAAGGTTGTAGAAGAGGTTTGGGAAGAGAAGCTGGTGTGACTCCAGCTGGGGTTTTGTGTGCTGGCTCAGTTGTTGAATTGTTTTAAGGTGGTACTCCCAGTGGCAGGCAGGAACTGGTGTGTTGCAGGGTTCTTCTCCCTCTTTCTTTTTTATTTTTCTGATAAAGTTGAATATTTATTCTGTTTTTTTTCAATTGGTATCAGTTGCCTGAGATTCTCAGCCATTGCTAGTTTCTTGTTGTAAGGGGTTAGAAGGCTCACTAAGCTGAGACATAGGAAAATATGATAGATGTTCTCATGTGGTATGAGTACCCTCAGAGCAGTAGGATTTAGTTTGGCTGTGGGTGCTTACTTGCTTTGGATTAAGCAGTATTTTGTCATACAGCAGCATCCCTGGTCCTCACCCTTAAAAGCCTGAATTCACGCCCAGACTGTTGCACAGCACAACATCCTTCCTAGGGATTTTGGGAATGTAAGCCCCCATCCACCCAGCCCACTGCAGCCAGTGGTTTCTGCTGCCACTAGACCAGACTCTATCCCCAGGTACTCCATGGCCTCATTGCTGTGGCTGCTCTGTGTCTGCCCAGCGGCTCTTCATCTCCTCTCCCCATCTGGATCCAACAGCTCTATGTGGTGAAAAGTCACACCGAGCCCAGGAGCTTGGAGAGAGCCTCCTCCCGGCTGGGGCTGGGTGAGCTGCTTCCTGGCCAGGGCAGGAAGGTCACCAGGTGGGGCTGCCCCCACAGTCCCCATCTCCCACCGCAGTCTGCATCTCCCACCACGGTCTGCATCTCCCACTGGGGAGAAATGGGTGCCAGGTTTCAGTGGTGTCAGATGATTCTCAACAGGATCCACAGCTCTCCCAGCAGTTTCGCTCCAAGCCAGGCTGTACTTACTGCTATTTGTTTTGGTTTATTTTTCCAAAATTAGGAGTTGGTTCAAGTAGCACAAAAGATTGGGAGGAAACAGGCTGAAGGAGCCTGGGGAAACAAAGATTTTGAGATTGTGCTGGCTCACCCATCCTCCTCCTCACCTCCATCTCCAGAAAATAGGTGGAATTGTGGAATTAAAACCCCTTCCAACTTTATTTACTGTAGGGCCTCCAGACTCCATCTGTTGCCTTTGATGGGTGGTCTGGGGAAGCAAAATGGGAGAAAACTAGTATTTTCCCTGTTTTTGGACGTGAGGAGGGTAGAGTTGGGAGCACCTTCACCCTTCCTGGGTTCCGTACATCCAGAGCCAGGCTGGGAAACTGCCATGGAGCCAGGAGCATGGCCTGGGCACCCCAAATTGATGACTGGTCCTTTCTCTTCCTCTCCTGCCTGTTGCACCGGAGATGGTCTTTTGGGGATCAGGTTGGGACCTGTCAACACTTCGGGTCATGTCCAGGCTCTGACATAGTATTTTCCTATGCAGCCTCTGACCAGCTCACCCCTGGGCATCCGATTCTCCCCAGGTCTGGCACGGCTCATTCTACCTTCCTCGCCATCTGAAGTTAGTTTCCTCTAGGTGACAGGGGTCAGGAGTACTCGGGTGCTGACGGATCAGCATGTACTTTCCTGGATCAGGGCCTCACATTCCTTCTGCCCGTCCAACTGGATGTGGGATCCCTCCTGGGCTGCGGCGCTGGGGGGATGCTGCAGTGGTGGATGAGACTCGAGCAGCGCAGTGAGCCCTCTCGCCTGCAGTCACTGCCGCGGCTTTTCTGCTGGCAGAGAAACTCGCCTCAATTGTAAGGACATATTAAAACTGAGGAGCAACTGCTATGTGCTGGGCTGGGTCAGGCTGACAGTGGCTATCGGTGCTCGGTCCTAACCCAAGCCAGCTCATTTAACGGGCTGGCTTGTGAGACAGCAGCTTCCCACTGGGACACAGCCTTCGGCTTTGCTCGTCCCTGGGCAAGAGTTTTCCCTGGAGGCAGGGGGTCTGCGATCTCGGCCGGGGGCCAAGGTAAGTCACCTTCTCGGAGGGCTTGTTTGCACAGCTGCGGGTGGCCGTGCCCGCTCCAAGAACTCCACATTCTTCCTTGCGCCGAATATCCGGGACAGGCATCCCTCCGCACTCGGCGCACTTTCATTTCCGTCAGCGAGCTTGGGAAGCTTTGTTGAGCATCCGAGTGCCGGAGCTGACCCTCCATCCCACCGGTGCATATTTGCCTGGCTGATGGCAGCATGATGCAACCAGCTCCGGGGCTGTGCAAGACCCCGGGAACTCCATGCCTGCCGGAATGCAGCCCCACACACTTCCAAGTCCACGCACAATTGCTCCCCTCCTGTTTGCACGCTCCAGCGAGGTTCACCGGAGGCCGGGCTGGTGGGGCAGGAGACTCTCCAGCACCTCCGGGCGCTGACAGCCTCTCTGCGCAGAGCCTCCGCTGTCACCCGGCGCGTTGTCTTCTTTCTCGCCAGCCCTCCTGCCGACCAGCGAGCCCTTTGCTGCGAGCGGATTTCGTGGCAGTGCCTCCGAGACACTGACAACCTGCTGACATCCCATGGGTTGAGGGGTTTTTTTTATTTGCTCGGTTGCCTCCATCACCCCCAAAACCCCAGCACTGAGCCCAGCTCCCTGCTGCCGGTTGATGTGGGATTTTCATGACTTCTCCCTGTTTTTCTGTGATTTGTAGAGAGGTTTAACACTGCCCTGTTTGTCCCGAGACTCTGCAAAGTGGTGAGCCTCGCACAGACAGCGCTCCAGGGCAGCTGCCCGTGCTAGCCCTGGGATTTACTACAGGCAGTTTATTTTCCCAAGGAAGTTAGTTTCCAAGATAGCATCTGGTTTTTATGAGGTCTGATCAAATAAGGTGGTATGTGTATGAGCGGGGGGGTGGTGGTGGTGGTGTTTTCATGTTTGTACACGTATTTTTAAAGTTTTATAAATAGCGGAGTAACGAGTTGCTTGCTCCTTCCAAAACTTCATCTCCTGTGACCGTGATTTTGCTAAAATTATTACAGAATCCAGAAAGCAAGTTGTTTCAGAGAAACAAGGAAAGGACCGTATAGATACTCACCCCTTGCAATGTATGCACATTAGCAGTAGGTGCTGTTGTTTTCAACACCAGTGCAGGGTTACTCTTTAGCTGCCTCATCCGTGGCACGAGAGGCAGTTAGCTGCGAGGGTTATGGGTGAAAATTAGAAACTTTTGCAAGCAACTTGCTGGTCCACTGAAGCTCTTCAGCAAACAGTAAGGGAGACGTAATGCGTTCTAGGCAGGCTTGGACTCATTTTGCAAATGATTTGCCCCGAATAAAAAAGGCACAGAGGTTTGAATTTGCTTTTGTGGGCAGAGATGGAGAGAGAAGCTGTGTGCGAGTTTTCTGAGGGACTCTGGGATTTCATCAGTGTGCAGCGAGTCCTGCGTGGAAAAAGGACTGGATGGAAATTTGCTCTGGAGCTTCTGTTGCTTGTGTTTGTTTCTTTGAAAGCTTTGGTTGAAAGTAAGGAAAAGGGAAATCAAAGCTCTCAGATGTTAGTTTGTGGAGGAATTTCTTGGAATAAAATTGGAGAGGGAAGGAGGAATGGCTGAAAAATATTGTAGTGGTAGAAGCTGGGACTCTACTATCTGCAGCCCTTTCATTAATGGGTGATTAATAAGTGATGTACTAATGGTGTGTGGGGACCTGCTTACTTGTGGCTTCTCTTCTGGGTAGGTTTGAAAGTATCTACACAGCCATCTCATCTCATTTATATTTTAATAATATCATCTCACCTCTTCCTTTTCCCTTTCTTCCTCCATATGCATCCCCTTCACTCTTCCTAGGTTAGCTGTGCCAGACCAGGTGGGCATCATCCCATGGTACGGGGTTGTCTGCTCCATGGGAAACCTGGCTGGCACCAACGTGATCATATTCTCCTGGTCCAGACAGTGCTCCGGCCAACCACACAACCCGCAAGGATAAAACCATCCCAGTGAGACCTGCCCTCCTGTTGGCTTTTGGAGCAGCTTCCCCTTCCCCCCCGCCTTTACACAGGCATGTCCACTCATACGGATGCAAGCACTTAATCCTCTCCCCCACAGTGACCCCCACGGAGCCCACCCTGCCGACAGATAACACCACACCACAGCCACCCCGGGCACATCCCCGGCTCTGGGATTTGTTTTTCATTTCCTCTTGCTCTCCTCTCTCTCCCCCTTTGAGATGTAAGGGTTTGGCAGCAGATCCTGTCGCCCCATTTGCTTTCCTGCAGAGAATCATTTCTGCGGGGTGTTGT